>NW_010293259.1:27375-33293 GCF_000700745.2 Antrostomus carolinensis
TGTTTCAGAAGACACTGTTCCAGAGACAGGTAAGCTTTCTTTTCTTTACTCCTAATTTGTAGCGGTTCGAGAAAACTTAAGAAGTCTGGTGGTTAGCAGTGAGGTTTGGTTTTGTTTTTCTTCTGTTGTTTGGAGTTAATGCCTTTATAAAAATTGTGGTTAGTCTGTAACTTTTCAGAAGTTTATGGGTATCCTGATTGATGCTTCCTTGAGGTGTGTTACAGCAAAGTCAAATAATCCCAAAGAGTATGTACTGACTATTTCCACTCTGGGAATTAAAAATCTTTTGTGGTAGATGCTGCAGTATAACTACCTGGTGGAGTCATTGCAAGGCCTGATTAATGGTACAGATTTTTAGACCAGAATTTGTTACTTCTGTATCTTACACACTGTTCTGTGGTGGAAATGTTTCACAGGCTGTAAAGTTGTACCTTTTACTAGCTGCAATTTTTGAAAAACCATAGCTTACTGGAACCTTGACTCTCCTCTCACTGGAGGATGCATCCCACATTTCAGATCTGTTTAGATGTTGCAGGTCCATTGAAAATGTCTACTTTAAAATGAGGGCTCTGTTAAAACTTGGATGTGATTTGGAGTCTTTATCTGTTTGGTATGACCCACAACACAAAGTAAATATAGTACCTAAGCAAAACATCAGTGAAATTACTTGGTGGCT
Organism: Antrostomus carolinensis; assembly: GCF_000700745.2. NCBI lineage: Eukaryota > Metazoa > Chordata > Aves > Caprimulgiformes > Caprimulgidae > Antrostomus > Antrostomus carolinensis. Next base: position 28,052 of record NW_010293259.1, read on the forward strand.
CTTGGTAGCTTGGCTAGGGAAAAATAACCCTTTGAGTATGTGTATGCAGATGTCAAAGTTATCTTCTAAAATTTGGAGGATTAAATGATAGGTGAGATGGAAATTATATTCCTGTTCCTTCCCTTTCAAAAATAGATATTTTGACTGAGACAGAGGTACTTTTTGTATCACTAAATGTGATGTGCTGAGTTTCAGTGAGAGGGATGCTTTATTTAAAGTAGTGTTTCATGAAAAAGATTAATTTCTCAGAGGAAAAAGCAAAGCTTCCTGAAAGAACTGTGATGTTGATCCAATTCCATTACTTTCAAGTTTTTGATGCTTGCTGAAGCGTAATGTTGCCTGAGAAGCAAAGGGAAGGAACTTTTTCAGATTGCAAAGAAGTGATGACATTTTTCAGATTCGTAATAGTTTCTCAGAAGTTCCAGCATTAACTCTTTTATGTTATCCTACATATGAACTGAAAACCCCCTTTGTTCCCTATACCAATTACTTTTTAGGGTTGATCAGTCACTACAGTTCATGTATGCCACAAGCTCTTGATTCCTAGGAATATGTTTAGCTTTGCTACGCTCTCTCTGTACAAAAATTTCAGCTCAACCTTTCCGAGGTCTAATTATTGTCTTTTGCTCAAATTAATGGATTTTGCAGTAGCATAGCTGATATTAATGCAATTAAAACACTTAAGTATAGAGGAGCTGATATTCTAGAACATGTTTGAATAAGCTGAGAAGTGAGGCTGATATTTTATTCTTCTAATAACAGAATAGAGATATGCTATGCCATTGCAGATTCAGTGGTAATTATTTACACTGATGAATAGGGAAATGGGGCAAAACATTCTGCCCCTAGCTTTTACTGTTATTTGTTTGAGGCTGAGCCAAATAAATAATGTTTCTTTTTCATGAAGAGGAATGCAGATGATGTGACAAAATGTGACTGGGGAATAAGGTTGTGACAAGCTCCTTTGAGGGAAACCAGAAGAAATCAGAGTAGGATGTTTCCCAGAGGGCCAACCAGTGCAGCTCTGCTGGCTTCCGAAGGCACAAGTCTGTGCAGGAAGCGTGGTGATCTGGCCTTAGGCTACTGAAATATGTTCTTAAAAATATGATCCTTATTTTCTTCTTTCAGAAATTTCTGTTGTTTTGATATAAGGAAAACAAGGTTGTTTTGCATAATGCTGGTAATTAATATCCCAAAGTGTCTGTAATCAACAGGTGAGCCTTTCATATGCCTCCAGGGAAAACTTAATGAGTGGAAGAATGATGTGGAGGGGGAAGTGTGTGTCTCCTTACCAAGGCAAGTCAGGTGTTGTTGCTTTGGCATGGGGAAGGGATGTTGCATGGACCACAGACTGTGGCTCAGAGGTGCCTGAGCTAGTGGAACTCTTCTCTGTAGAAGTAGTGTGCAGCTACATTAAGATCTTTCTGCAGAGCTTACTGGTTTTGGAGTGGATTTCTATGGCTCTGTTAATGTTGGTGCCTGAACTTCAGAGCACTGCTTTGTGGATGCAGCAGATCAATGCTAACACTGAAGTCAGACTGGAAGATTTCAAGTCTGTCTTTCATCTGGCAGAACACTCAAGAGTGCTGTGACCACTCTGTGCTTTAGGTCGTATCACCCATTACATTGTGTGAACCCTGCAGGTATTTATGCTTGTACCCCACACTGTCTTTTGCAGTAAAATGTTACCAATGTCTATTGTCCTAACGAGAGGAATAAAGTACTGTTTTGGATCAGATACTGTCTAAAACCTCAGAAATGAGGAAAACTTAAATAACTCATCCAAAGTCAAGGTTATGCATCAGCTAAACTGTGTGTCAGTGGAGCTTTTCTCCTGATCTTTTTTCCAAAATCTGAATAAAATTGAAAAACTGGATCATAAACGCGTGATGACTTAAAGCCAAGGGGAGACTGAGTAATTCCTGTACGAATCCAACCTAGGTGAAGAGACAAGACAATATCAAGTCAAATAAAGAAATGTCAAGAAAGTAAAGGAAGGGGTAATGACTTGTGGTTTTTAGAATGACTCAGTTTTTAATGGTTATGGGATTTTTGGTTTTGTGTGGTTTGTTTTGTTTTTTTTTTTTTTTTTACTTGGAGTAACTACATCAGACTCCGAGACCAAGCAGGAACATGAGTATACATTAAGAATAGAATAGTGAATAAAGGAAATCTCCCAGTAATATTGTATTGCATCTTCCAGCATATCCTTGGGAATGCAATACTGTGGTGGTCTCAAGAGGGTGCAATGGTATGGAAAAGAAAACCCATGAAAATACAGGAAAGTTTGAGGGTTTTTTTTTAAAAAAAAAAAAAAAAAACAAAAAAAACCCAAAACAGCTGAGAAAAGAGATTATATAAGAAAGAAAGTGTACTTTATACAAAGTAAAGTAGGAATTAATAGTCAGATTTCACAGCTCATAAGGCAGATGTCACTCCCAATAACCCCCCAAACTTTCAAGGAATGAACTCCAAGAAATACTCTTCATACAGCTTGTAATGTGGTAATGCTAACAGTCGTGCTGTGATTAAATACTACAATAAAGAAGGGGTTAGTAGAAGAGTCAAGATTTTCATGCTTCATGTGTAAACTAACTGCTTAAGTGCAGGGGTTACAGATTAAATATTCCTTGAATATTCCCAATTATCTACTGCAATGTTTCTGAAGGGAAATATTCTGTTAGATATGACATGGAGGATGTCCTGGTTTTTGACTGGAACAGAGCTGGGTTTCTTTTTGGTAGCTGGAATAGTGCTGCATTTTGCTTTCAGCTGGGATTTGTTATGAGAGAAACACTGAGAACATACCAATGTTTGCATTTTTGTTGCTGGACGTGAAGGATTTTGTGTTTTGTTAGTCTACAAGTGCAAGATCTAGGGGGGTGAGGAATGTTTAAATTAATAAGCTAAATTGGCCTTTGGATATGCCAATGGGATATTCCATATCATATCACGTCATGTCCAGTATATTAGTGAGGATCTCTTCCTCTTTTGCCTCTCTCTGGCTTTCGCTCGGGCTCTTGCTCTTCCAGGATTGCGGTTTTGGTTTGGGATTGTTGCTCCTCTGGCTCCTCCTTGACTGTTGGAACGGGCTGGGCTTGGTTGGCGGGTGGTGAGCAGTTGCACTGTGTATCACTCAGTTGCGTGTTTCGTTACTGTTATCATTACTTTTTTAATATTAGTATTTTTTTAAGTTTTCTTTTATTTCTATTATTAAATTGCTCTTATCTCAGCCTACAAGTCTCCTTACATTCCTCCCCAATCCTCTCCCCTATCCCCTGGGGTTGGGGGGAAGTGGATGAACGGCTGTGTTGGCTGCTAGCCAAGGGCTAGCCCAGTGAAACTATTACAGAGGGTTTGTGCCATGCTCATGTTATACCACCCTGAGTAGTTACACCTTGGTCATTAAATGAAGCAGAATTTGTTTGAGTCTGTGACTCCAAATGTCACTGAACAGCCTGCTGTCTTAGCTCTTCGCTGAAGCACCTTGTGTTACCTCTAGGATGCTTGTCTAGGTGTAACACTGCTGACAGATTGTAGCAACTCCTATGATCCTTGTTTTGTTTCCTTTGATTTCTCTTAACAAAATAGTTTGCTCAAAACACCAAAACCAAGCAGAGGCTGTTAATTTTCTCAAAATGATTTTTGTGCAAACCTATATACTGGCTTTGGTGGCTGCTTGTGGAAATAAGCCTAGGATTGCTTTAAAGTTTGATATACCTCAAGAACTGTTTTGAAACTTGTGTTATTTCTAATTAAAATGAAATATGAACCCATGTGAGGTTACTGATAATTTCAGCTCTTTGTTGCAAGAGCAACTTACACAAGTAAAGTTATTTTATCTCGGGAATGAGCTGCTATTGTACTGCTTTGTATCATCATTGCTAAATTCACCCCACACAGTCTCATTGACTTCAGTGGGAATTTTCCTTGAACCAAGGAATTAAATAGTCTTCAGAATTAGTTCCCTCATGAATTCAGAATATTAGACATCGGCTCAAGTTCTGTTGCATGCTGTCAGTATTTCACCTGTTAAAATTCTTGGAGCAGATGCAATAAAATTTCTTCAAGCTTGGTAAGAAAAGTTACATTTAGTTTGAATTCTCTGCAGAAGTCTAGGAGATTGGTTGGAGTTTATGAAGGCTGTTTTGAGGTTCTTTTACAGGAAAGGAGTTTCTGTACTAAGCTTCACATTTCCTCAAATTTTGCATTACTTTGGTGTTATGCATTTAGATAAAGAGAAATAACTTTTTATTGGTAAATAAGTAAATAATAATGGCAAGAGCATAACAACAATGACAAAAAAGGCATAGCTCAGCATGGGTCTTTGACCTTGAAAGAAGACCCACAGTACTTGATCTACGTGTTTGTGTGTGGTGAGAGATAGAAAAGGTAAGTAGTATATGGTAAATTGAGGATGGGTTTGTCATTGGTTGTGCAAAATTGCAGGAATACATCTTATAATGCCTGTGTTTCTTCATGTAAAAGCAAACTTTTAACCTTCCTTGCCTTTTCTAGATGTGCTGATCTGTCGGTGTAACTATGTACCTACAGCTAGCAGAGGGACATCACAACAAACTTAACAGGTGCCCACTGGACTTTTTAATTTTATTTTTCTAACTCGCAGATGAAGTGGTTGATTGGAAATAATTGTCATTTGCCTTGCCTGTGAAGGCTGCTTCCAAGTACTTTTCCCAGTTTTTTTATCCAATGATTTTTTTAAAATGGGCACCTTCCCTGTAATCAAATACTTTCAACAAGATGTAGATGATTTTGATATTAATTCATGTACTCTGTATCTATAAAAATATATATATGTAATAAATAGTTGCAAGGCTGTTTTAGCAAATAGGTTAAAGGTCCATGTGCATCTGTACTAGATGCATAAAATCCACAGGTTCTGGTGATGAAGTCAAGGAAAGAGGAGCTTGTAAGAATCTTATACACTGAAGTTAAGTTTAGTTAACACTCTCTAGCTGAATGCCTTATGTATAGTATACACTTGTGAACTGACATTCTTTTAGCCAACTAGAAATATATCTGTTGTATGTATTTGGGGTATGTTTGGTTTCTAGCAAGCATCAGTTCTATGGGTGTGGTTTGTTTTTTTTTAACTGTATGGTACAATTTCTGTGGATGTTGTGCTCAAGAAAAAAATCATGTACTCTGAAAATATTGTAACCACATAATCTTCAAAATGCTTTAAGTAATTTGTCTGGATGGATTAAATAACTTCCCCCCC
>NW_010293259.1:33310-36786 GCF_000700745.2 Antrostomus carolinensis
TTCATTACATACCCCCCCCCCCCCCCCCCCCCCCCCTCATTCTTTTATCCTTGCTACCATTTCAAACTGCTACAGGTAAATCTTTGGGAGTGAAAACCAGGGGTGAAATCTTCAGCTAGAATAGATCAGTGCAGCTTGTCTTGTTTGGCAGGAAAACTTTGCCTTAGCCCTGCTGATGATTTCACTCTTGAAGAAAAGTACTTTGGCCTGCTGCTCCTAACAGCCTTGTTCCCCTGAGAACCATGTGGAATCCAGCAGTTCTGCAGCCTGGCTTCCAGCATGCCCAACAACTCTTGTTTTTTGTTTTTGTTTTTTTTTCCCCCTGGTCTCTCCCACCCCTCTTCACTGGGCAATATGGTTGTTTTTTCTTTGCCTAAAACAGGCTTAGATCACATCCTTATTTTAGCAAGTAGAAGCACAAGGTATTCAGATAGAAGCCAGGCTGAAATTTCACCTGTGGGATTCCTCTACTGGGCAATGTGGTAGTAGAAGCAGTGTTTGTTTTAGCTTGGAAATTCTCTAGAAGATACTTTGGCAGTAAATAATACAACAATATCTCATTTTATTTTAAAGTAAGAACACTAGACCATGACTTCTGTGTTTAGTTCTTCATTGGTCAAGATCCTATAAACTCCAGTATGAGTTTGTTCAAGGGATGCTGAATACAAATGTGCAAACCTGGATTTTGGCATATTATGTCTAATACAGTTATGAGTGAAAATACTTTCTTAGTGTAATAGGTAGGGCACTGAAGATAATGCATAAAAAAAAAGACCTTTACTGTTACAGAGCATGTGATGAACTAGGTGATGTGTGCAAACAAGTGGGCAAAGTGTTGTGCTACCCTGATACTAATATATATATATATAATCTTTTAGGATAGACTGAGGTTTTTCCTCTTCCTTTGTAGTATGAGCTGATATAATTTATCATCTCAAGCTCTCCTGTGCAGATCTGGGGAACAGATATCGCCACCATGGAAGATAAGATTTCAGATGAAGCCACATAATCTCAGCAGCTGGCACATAATGAAAAATACTAAATAATGTAGAAGCTTTCAGTTAGCAATTCTGCAGGGCAATTTCTGGCCATTTAGGATATTGCTTGTCCAGGACCTTGCTGTTCATATGTGATGTTTCTCATGATGGAGAAAAGATTGAAAACAAAGGTGAAATGTCAAGATCCATGATGTCTAATATGTAGATTGCTGTTTCCAAATATTGTAGAGTGTCTGTCATAATTCTTTTAATAAATAATGTTATTGCTCAAGGTCAGCATAAGTCCTCAATGCAGTTAATTGATTCTAGAGTGAAATACTAAAATCAACATGACTGGGGGGAAGGGGCGGATGTGTGGGTGTATCTGTGGGGAATGTATTGCTGATATTTATCTAAGAAGGGTTCTGGTGGTTTTTGGTTTTATTACACACTTAGTTTTTACAATTGTTCTGTAAACCTGCTTCAAGGAAGATATTTATGTAACAGATTAATGATGAGTGTGCTCCAGGTAGGTCCACTTTCTGATTGAACATGAACTAGGAAAGAACTGTCCCTTTGCTTACTTAATCATGTAGGTTTATTGCCTGATGGAGAAAGCAAGAGACATAGTCCTAGCCTCAGAGGATAGCAGAACTCTTTTTTTTTTTTTTTTTTGGTAATAAAATGACATTATGGAATGTGAATCATTGACCTAAGAATGAAGCAACCTTTATGAAAAGGTTATGGGAGCTGCTGGATTGGAACCGTGTGCTATTCCAATGCAAATATTGCAGTTTGGTGTAATCTCTGAGTGCTATGGTGGAGGCATAACACTGAATGAGTGCTAGTGGGTTTTTTAACAAATCAAGTAGAAATGTGTTTGTGTTTCTTGGAGTTAGAGGCTACTAGCAAGTGTCCAGAACAAGTGAGAGAGAGTGTAGCTCTGTACTTGTGGGAATAAGGCTCTTTCTGATAACGTACAATTAAACCTACTACCTGTTGGAGGTATCCAAGTTCATTTTCCACAGCTTTGTCAGGTTTTGACAGTGAGATTACAAAAACAGTATAGGTATTAAAAGAGTATCCTAGACATGGTTTAATAAGTGCTGACATTTGTAATTTGGTCAAAAAAAAGTTCCCAGTGCAACAGAAACAAATCTGTATTTGATAGTTGAGGCTTAAGTGATTAATACACAATTTGTGTGTGTTTTAGGAGCTGTTGAAGTGAGTGTGTCTTGAAAAATAACTCTCCCAGGTACATAGTGCTTAAGTTGACTGTATTTTGTGAATTTTATTAGGATGTATTTCCTCTCATAGACATTTTTCCTTTACATTCTGAAGCTGCTATGAGAAAATAGACAAAGAAAACCTTTAAGCCAGAACACTTAATACATGTATATTTTTACTTTTTATTTTCCATGCTCTTTCCCCTGGAGAAAGTCCCCAGGAGGACAAGAAAGAAATCATCCAGATGACAAAAATCTTATAGTCTGCCCAAACCCATGTATTTTCCTGGGCTTCACATGGTGTTGTTCACTATATGAAACTTGAGTTGGACACACAATTCTGATATTGCACTTCTTGATCCATTTGACTCCTGTTATTACATCCTGATCTGATCTAAGAGCAGTTGTGCTGTAAAGGATATGCCAGGCAGAATAAGGGCAGGCAGGGTATTCTTGCTGTAGCTGAGATCAAGTCCAACAGCAGTGTAGCATCTTGCTTTGGCAGAGGGCTGATCTTGGTTTGCTGGGCTGCCAGGGACAGCCTGATGAGGATGTGGTGGTAGGCAAGAAATTCAGCTTAATCTCATGTGGCCTTGTTAGGCTGCTGCATGGAGGACTGCTAGATAGCTGTGGTCTGTCAAGCAGAACCAGTAAGAATATTAAGAGGAAGGGTGTTGACCTTTACTTAGTGGTAAGGAACACATGATTTAAAGAGAATGGTCAGAAAAATATAGGTCCCTGCCCCTTTCTCCACCACATGTCATTTTGCTGGAGGTGGGCTTCCCCCCCCCCTCCCCTTATTTTTTTTGGTCTCTTCTCCAAAGATTTTTCTGGTATGTTATTCTTGTAAAAATGCATCTCATAGAATCATAGATTATTGTGAGTTGGAATGGACCAACAAAGATCAACGAGCTCAATTCTTGTCCTAGCAGAGGAGAAACCCAAGATTCAGACCATGTGTCTGAGGATGTTCAAATGCTTCTTGAATATTATTGAGCTTGGTGCTGTGAGTACCTCCCTGGGGAGCCTGTTCCAGTGCTCCACCACCCTCTGGGTAAAGAACCTTTTCCTAATGTCCAACCTAAACCTCCCCTGACACATCTTCCTGCCATTTTCCCTGCTTCTATCATTGATCACCAGAAAGAAGAGATCAGCACCTTCCCCTTGTGAGGAAGTTCTAGACTGTGATGAGATCTCCTCTCAGTCTCCTCCAGGATGAACAATCGAAGTGACTGCAGCATTTCCTCACATGGCTTCCCCTCTAAACCCTTCA
>NW_010293260.1:0-3189 GCF_000700745.2 Antrostomus carolinensis
TTATATTTCATTAAGTTTTTCTCTGCCCAAACATTGAACATAATGTGATATGAGATGGAATATCCCATTGGCATATCCAAATGCCAAATTGGGGCTGGTAATTTTACTGTGTCCTCCTCCCCCCCCACTTTCTTCTGCACCTGCAGAGCAGCAAAACATGGGAAGTTGGAACGTCCTTGATTTTCTTAACAACAACTAAAAACATCAGAATATTATCAACATTCTTCTCATACCAAATCCCAGACTGAAACCAAAACACAGCGCTATTGTAGCTACTATGAAGAATATCAGCTCTAGCCCAGCCGAAACCAAGGCACCTAGACAAAAATACTGCCATTTTCATTGAGACCCACCAGAGAAGGATGGTGTCAGGAGGAACCATCTTAGTGCATCAGTAGGGAGAGCTTCAAGGGTTCTCCAAGTGGGATGGGGATTCCAAAGTCACCCATCAGGCCAGGGATGTAATAGCTAAAGAAAAGCATTTCACTGAAAAATGGGGTTCTTGGAGTGCTCAGAAACGTGCTAGGCCAGCACTGCTGCCCTTCTGTGACTGCAGGAGGGACCATTCCGAGCCTGCTGGTCACTGAGAACATGGTGGGATGGGAAGTGGCAAACGGCCCATTATTTACCATTTTTTCAGGTAGACTTGACTTATGTTATTTCCAGCTCCAAAAACTAACAGTAAAACCTTGGCTTTCATTCATGGGTGTCACTTGGCAATTTGTCTACGTTCAATATTGCTTCAGTAGCACTGGTATAAACAAATTAAGGGAGGAGAAAGCAACAAATGCAGCTTAAGACTTAATTCCCCTCCACCCACTGAATCACTGAGGGCCTTTAAGAGTGTTCAAAGCCAAATTACACTTCAGTGCACAGGATTTAATTTGCATCTGCCAACTTCAGAAGGGGGATTTAGTCGGATAGGGCATTTGCATTCCATAAAAGGAGTTGATCTCTAATTAAACTAATATCATGTTTGAGTTTCCACAGTGATAACTGGGAAGCCAACACATGCAGGTCTAGGCAAGAGGAAAGAGCAGGCTCGACAAATGGGTGTGTTTCAGTGTGTTATGAGGAGTTGCCTGTTCTATAGAGAGAACTTCCAGACCCACACAAGGTCTCTGCACCACTTCTGTAGGACACACGCTCAGGAAATGCACCCGGCTGGCTCTTTTTTCCTGGAAAAATGAAAAAAAAAATCTCTTTTATTCTACACTCTCTGGCTTTTCTTTGTATGTAAAGTCAAAACAACTTTCTATTTTTACTCTTCAACCTTGGTTAGGACACAGCTTGCTGTATGTTCACAATTTTAGTCATGTCAGTTGAGCGACATGGTGGTGCGATGACTTGTAATTAAGTCAAATATGTCAGGAAGTGCCCATGTTTCTCTGCATACTCATGCTGAGTGGTCCTGACAGCCAGACTCCATTGAGGAAGCACAGAAAAAAATATTATTTTTTTTTTCTAAGCAAAGATCCATTTTAAAATTTTCTTTGGTTATGCTGAATCAATATATATATATTTTTTTTTCCTAATTCCTGCTCAATGCAAAGAAGAAATTCTTTCAGGGCAGCTCAGGCCACAGGAGACAGAAGTATTTCTTACCTACCATCAAACATTCAGGAAAATCGGTAAACTGTGGCAATTATTTTCACAAATCAATAGATTTTAAGGCCAGATAGGAACGCAATTACAACCATCAAGTCTGATTTCCTGCTGTACGATGTCACAGAGTGATTCCTTTTCTGAGCCCAGCAACATGGGTTGCAACCAGAACGTGTCTTTTAACAAGACATCCCATCTTGACTTAAAGACGCCAGGTGACAGAGAACAAACATCATCCCTCAGTAAGCCGTGTAATGAGAAATTACCCACCTTGTTAAAACATGGCTGTTTATTTTCTCCTTTGATTCTTCTCATACTCATCTTGGAGCTACTGAAAGTGGTCTGGTGGGTTAGTGAGCTCCTGCCATCAGATGTGCATCTGGTAGAGGCCGTTCTCCTCCTACAGCTTATTTTGGGCGGTGATTAAATCACAGATTACTCTTAATAGCAACATGTGAGTCCCTTCCGAAGTCATGACTTCATTGAGGGCCACACATTGTGTACCCATGGGGAGAGTTGATGTGATGTCAAGGTGCTGAGGGAACATCTGAAGTCTCTGGTTGGACAGGGAGAGTCCGTCTGTCCAGGCAGCAAGGAAGGGATGAGATACACGGTGATTTTTGTGTGTCAGCCCAGAGTCCCAGCTACCTGCCTGTGACTGGTTTTCCCCCAAACCACAGCCAACAGCAAGATTAGGAGAGCAGCCCCATCAGACACAGAGGGGAAATTCCAGTCTCATTAAAAGCAATGAGTTTTGGTTTTATCTCTGATGGGACTGACATTTCATTTGGAAACTTTAGAGATGAGAATATTCATAGTCTTGTTATGCATGCTATCCACAAACCCTCCAGTTCCTGATGAAAAGCCCAGCTCCAGATCCCTTTTACAGAGTTTATTTTAATATCCTTTTATTTATTTCACAGTGGAGTGCATCTGGCTTCCAATACTTACCCAAGTAAATATCCCGTTTCACCTCTCTCCCAGGAAACAGATGTACATAGATCAAACCAAGAAAGACGACTGTTGATTTTTTTCCCTTGTGACTCAATCCTGTGCATATGCCACAGTGTGTGGCATTTTCCACTCCTCAAAGAAAGCAAAATTACACATGACATTAAAGCTTGGTTTTCTAGAAGTTAGTGGGTTTGTTGGTTTTTTTTTTTAAGATGAAAGCACCCAAGCAAAATATCCTTTGGACAGAAATAAAACAGGTAACTTTTCAAACTAAGAAGATATTTGTGGTCAAGTTCTGATCTCTATTACAGTGATATACATCTGGGCTAATTTGCTCCAGAAGATAAAAGCCTCTGCTATGTCTGGTGGGTAAAACAAATTCTCTCATATATGCCAGTTTTTAAAAACTCCCTTAGTAATTAAAGCCCCCAAAACTCTTGGGATTTCCATTTTCTGAGCTTTTTAAAATAACAATAAGGTGGTGCGTCCCTGGATTTTAGTGTTCCCACCTCCCCAGGTGCTGTCACCTTCCATGGGGCCTCTTGGGAGAGGAGTTAGTGGGTCCCAGTTCACAGCTTGCACCCCCACAGCCAAAAAAACCTTCAGATATGCTCTGAGGAAAAAAAAAAA
>NW_010293261.1:0-888 GCF_000700745.2 Antrostomus carolinensis
ATAGTGTCTTCCCTGGAGCCAACCTCAAAACCCGTAGCGTTTTCAGCACTAGACTTCATTTTCATTCCCTCTCCCTTTGCACAGAATCAATTTGCCCATAATTTCTTTCCACTTTATTTTCAAGATGCTCAATGCTTATGCTGTGCTCGCTCTCATCACCCATCACCCTTCCTGTCCATTCACTGCCAACCTGCCTGCTGAAATGCACAGGTCACTCTCTCATAGGAACACCAATCCATTGTATTGCTCTTCTACTACTCCGACAACTTACTAAGCGTGGCATTGCAGACTCCTCAAGTATTGATAACAGAAGGGTTTTTCAGCCCTTTATTCAATCTGCCTTTCTCATTTTGTGTCCAAAGCTGTACAACTGTTTGCCCTCTATAATTAAGTTCTTCCCTGGACCCCATCAAACCATTTTTAGAAATTGGAGGACAATGACAAGTTTTGTGAAAGAGAAGATTGCCAAACACAAGGAGGACTGGAACCCATCAGAGAGCCGCGACTTCATCGACAGCTACCTGCAGGAGATAGCCAAGGTCAGCAATGTGGAGCAAACACTTCTGCAGCAGGGCTTAGAAATCAGGAGGGACAAGAAACAAGCCTCAGACTCTCCATCTGAACAGCCTCTGTGTGGGTATTTATGAGCTTAGGTTGAACATCAGACACCCATCAAGAGGATGGAGGTGCAGGGGACCAGTAGATTCTGCCAAAATCCTTGGGCTAGACCTGGTATGGGCACAACTGAGCCTGGTCTTGGGGTAGCTCTCCTTGTTCATGCAGCACTAACACACTTTGTTGTGAAGGACAACAGTAGCAGCAGCTTCCAGGAGGAAAACCTTGTGGCATGTGCACTCGACCTGCTGTTCGCTGGGACCGAGACCACTT
>NW_010293262.1:0-13820 GCF_000700745.2 Antrostomus carolinensis
TTATTTTTTATTTTTTATTTTTTTTTTCTCCTGGAAACCAGTTACATCTGTCAGTTTGAACTGGAAGTTGTACTTCTGGGGGTTTTTTTTGGGTTTTTTTTGCTTTTTTTAAAAAAAATAAAAATCCAGCTCCTCTAAACAGCATTGCATCTTTGTTATGTGAGTCATTGTGAGAGACAGTGTATGTAGGCTCTGCTTCATATGTTGAGAGCTAAAGGTTCAGAAGGTGGGATAACTTGGGGTTGCAGAAGCAGGCCTATACCCAAATCTCTGGCTGTTACAGGGGAAGAGGTGTTTAGGATCTGCTTCCATGCTCTCCATGTGGCCTCAGGCCTCTCCTAGCCTCTTCAAGTAGTTCTACTCTCTGAGTAGAGCTCAATTACTCTCTGAGTAATGCTGCAAGTAACATTACCCTAAAACCCCTTTTAAGTATGTTTTAAGTTCAACATAAAATATTGCAATAAATATCACCTTTGGAAAGCAAGTGTGATAAATTTCATCCCCAAACTTGAGAAAAGATTATAGCTGCTTGTGAATGTAGCTACTTACGTAAGGAAATTTTGTATGTCTGTTCCACTTCTCTAACTGGAAGCCTGCCTTTCTGTGATTTTAAGAGCCTGAGTTCAACTTTGAATTTTCACATCCACCCAGATTAGCGAACATATCAATATTGATACTTCTGGATATATTTAGTTATCAAAATTGTGACCACTTGTAGATCACTGTATCTGTCAGATCTTTTCCAACCAGTTCTTGTATACTGTGTGTTTTACCTTGCCCTTATTTTCATAGGTTGTTGTCAATAAGCTGCGTTATAAAATATGAACAATTAGATTTCTCTGGGACATGGATGAAATCACAGGAGCATAAATGGCCATCAGCTTGCTATTGCAAGTGGTGATGGGGAGAGAAGTTGGTTTGACAGATTCAGAAATCTGTGTGAAATGCATGTGTCTATATGCTGAGAAAAGTTTGGACAGAGACAATCTCTAATGGATTGTTGAGTTCTCTATCCAAGGCATCTGTGGGCAAAGCCTAGTAGTTTGGTACATCAAAACCTAGATATGAAAACTTTTGTTCATGTTCTGTCTGTGCCTTTTAAGGACTTAGCCATTGAGTGCTCATTGTGGTCACTGAAGCTGTCTCTTGGAATGCAAAAGCAATGGATATAAATGCTATCAGTAGGGAAGAAAAATGCTGTTGTCAGAGGCAAAAATACAGAAGCTGTGCTGGAAACATGGGACCTGCACAGTTCACTGAAAAACATGCACTTACAAGCAACTTGCCAAGAGTTTTTAGCCTGGAGGTAACAAATGATATATATGTTTCACTATAAACCTGAGTGCAGCCCAAAGGAGGGGTTAAGGAAAGATTAGGTTATGCTGCCTTCTCAGTGTTTCCCTTTGAGCCACCTCAGGATAGTCCCTCTCAAGCATCCTAGTCTCTTAAATCCCCTTTCTGAGACGCCCTAGTGCTCCAATAAACGTAGGATAATGAGCCAGGGGATCCCACAGGAGGAGAACCAAGAGTCTCTCCTGTGAAGCTCTGGATTGCAAACCCTGGGCTAGGTGCTGGTCATCCCAACTTTTTAGATGCTGGTCCCTCTGAGGGAAATCCAACATCCAAACCTATAGTAGAGTTTGAACCTAAACCCAAGCAGATGCTATTTCATGCTGATACTATTGCAAAGGCTTTTCTTCTTGCATTTTTTTGTAGGAGCAGGGAGGAGGAGGAGAAAAACACAGGTGACAGGGAAGTAAAGGTGGGCAGTGGAGGGAGAGACAATTATATTCCCAGATAATCTTGGCATAATTTGAACAATATAAAAAAACCTGTTTGTTTTCCAAGGTACTTAAAGGTCTTGAGGTCACTTGTTTTATGTCTTTTTCTTTAACAATTATGACGTGAAATGCAAATCTTGCTAAAATGTTTAAATTTGCTTATGTCAAGACTTGTACTGAACTCCAAATGAAATCCATGGTTAGGTATCCAGCCTCTGTCCCAGCGCACGCTGTGGTCTGGCTGTTCAATCAGATGGGAAGAAATGATCTGTGGCGATAGGCTAGAGGTGCTCAAAGAAAGAGCTGAGGGAATGAGTCTGAGCATTCTTTTGTTGTCTCATGCAGCTTGATTTATCATTGCCTTGTTCATATGAAAGACAAATTCATTGAGTAAATTATCTTATATAGCGTAGAGCATCTCTTACTTCCATTATCATCGGAGCCAAGTGTGCTAAATTGAGTAAATCAACCAAATAATTACTTAATCGTGCTTAATTCATTGTTATGGATTTTCCGCATGAGTATGGGTTATGTCCTTGCAAATGCATTTCTGTTGCATTTTCCTATAACCACTAGTTCCTTTTTTTCACTATTCAGTTAATATATATTACATTAATGTCTTCAAATTTAGGTGAGCTCACAAATAGTTAATTCAGGCTACAAATATCTTAATGTTGTGTTATTAATGTTTTTTTAAAGAATTTTTCTAGGGAAACTTGTACAGAATAAAGGATTTTGCAAGAGTCATGAAGAAATGGGAGAAGTACAGGAGATAATTTCTACTGTATTTGTGCTGGAGCAACTGAAGAGTGAAGTACAGATCCCTACAATGGCCAAAGAACCGTGGTCCAAGGTCACCAGATTTAATCTCAAATCCTGTTTTCTTCAGTTACACTTTTTCTTGTATACTGTTTATGTTCCTCTCCATCTCTGCTTTTCAGTTTGTGCTTTCCTTTGTCCAATGTTCCTCCCTGATCTCTCTTCATAAATAATTCCCTCAACTAACCTAATAATTGACTTAAATGGGACTTGAGGACATGCTCAAGTGCCCTCCTGAAGGATGCTCTTTCTCTAGTTAATCAGGAATTAAATTGTCTGTGAAGTAAATAACATTTATGAAGAGTTTTCTGAGTTATGAATAAATGCAGGAGCAATTTGCTCATGTTTATTTTGTCATAAATTACTTTATTCATAAATTGTTCAGGCTGCTAGATAAACCTCTCTCAGATACTTTGTGTGGAAGAGAAATAACCCCACTTACACATTCATTTGAATTCATTTACGACCTTTTGCTGGCATCCCCAGTGCAGCAGTTATACTCTGCAGTCCATTGTTTGGACAGTGAAACAAAGACATAGTTTTATTCCTTTCTTGCATTTGTTTATTCCCGACTACATCTGTACTAGATGTTAAACACCTAAACTATTCTCTGGAGTGGTCTTGGATTGCACCAGCTAGCTAAGTGGTTTCTGGACACAGTTTGGGAGTTCCTGATGGGAGCTTTCTCAATACATTGTTGCCCTCACTGGAAAGCCAAAGAAATAAATGGCACTATTCATTTCTGTGACAGCTGGCCTCAGCAGCAGGCAAAAGTCCTGGGCAGGTTTAACCTAGTAGTATAGGTGCATCAGACTGCAGTGGGGTAGAGAAGAGTCCTTGTGTTCCTTAAAGGACTGGAATTTTCCCTGGTCTTTAAGCAAACAGAGCTTCTTTTAGTTGAATTGTGAATGTATGGAGGGATGCAGCAAACTGTGTTTGCTGAAAGTAGGCTTTTTAAAAAGCAGTTGGAGGGGAATACCCCACAGAGTTATAATAAGCTTAGCTGAAAGTCAAACTTAACTACCATTAGTAGCATTGTATGGCATTAATGTCTCTATTTCAAAATGAAATTACATGTATCGCTGCAATTTGGTCCTTTGCAAATGCTTCTCATTGTCTAGGGAATAACCCTAACACATTCCCTCACTTTGAGATAAAGCCATTTAGTGTTTCACACATCACAAGTAAATGATCTTGTGTGTGATTGGTGCCATCATATGTGAAATTCATAGCCTGTGATCACGTCCAAGCAGTGGGATACAGATAAGTCACCTGAGACATACCACATCTTATTCCACTCAGACTAAGATACAGTGATAGCTTCCTGAATCGTCAACAACATGGCCCAAGTGCACATATTCCAGATAAACTCTGCACTCCTTGTAGTCTTTCAGGTCTGACAGTACACAGGCAGTCCTTCTGGCCCTGGTATGCAGGTTGCTTATTTCACTGCCTTCTTGCAGATCTTACATATCACTTGAGTCCATGTCATTGTCATTAAGTGTAAGGAAAGCACTGGAATTGTTTGGATCTGAAATGTTTCATACAGCTTTCTTTGACCAAGAAAGAAGTAATAAAAATTTAAAATATCACATATTTTTATTTTCAATTATAAAATTTAGGTTTCTTCTGTGTTAAAAGTTAAGCTTGAAAAACTAAGACAATGATTGAAAAATAAATCTCTAACAAAACACCCAAGTTTACATGTCAACAAAACCAATATTTTCAAATTTTCTATGGTAAAAAAAGGGAATCTTGTCCAGTTTTGATAGAAAAAGATCAATAAAGTAGCCACTGGGTAGGGATGTGCATGCCTGATTTTAATAAAATTTATTTACTTGATCTAGTGAAAGAATTTCAAGTGAAGGCTTGTATCAGCTTCCAGACTTACAGTTTTAATACTGGTGATAAAGAATGTCATAGAGAAAGATAGCATTCAAAATGTAAGAAAAGGAAGATGATTGAACCAAGGACAGATCTTGTTTTATTCTAGTGACCATCTGCACAGCTCTGTGGCCCTGTACTGCAGAGACAAGGCTCTGTACCCTGCTTGCCTTTAAGTGCATGGGAGATTCAGGTAAAAAAGAATTATTTCTAACCTACATTTTTATAGACAAATTGCCAGACTTTTGACCTGTTCAAATCTGTTCAATGTAATGACATTGATATTTCCAGCAACTCTGTAATTAAAAACTAATTTCACAGATGTATCAGGCATGAACCTCCATGGTGTTTCAGAAGGAATTTGGTGTTTTGTAGATCTGGCCTTATGTGTAGGTCTAAGATGTAAGGTACTGAAGGTATCAATAACTGCTATTAATAATAGAAGGGAATTTAACTTAGGAGGAGGTAAGGATAGATAAATGTAGAATGGCATTGTGGCTAAAGAATTGCATTCTTGGATAAGGCAGGAGAAAATAACTAATCATCTTTAATAGCAAATAAATTACTAATGGAGAAATAGAGCTTCTTGGTAAGTAAATTTTTTAGAGAATTTTTTGTATACAAGATGAAATTTAGAACTATAGAACTAAAAAAGAAGCATGAAATGTCAAGAAGTGTGATACAATATGAAAAAATGTGACCAAAAAAGTCACCTCAGCTGGAGCAAATGTTTCCTAGTTTGAACTGAATAGCAAGCATATCTATAACATACTATTGCAGCACACTGAAAAATATGTTAGATGCCATCTGGGAAGTTGCAGTGATTGCACTTTTTAAAAATTTCCTTCTAACAAGAGGCAATTTTGCAATCTCAGCTGTGGCAGAAATTATCAAGATGAAATGCTTCTTTACCTTTACTTAACTGATACATTATGCAAATTGAAAACAGCAGTTTAAGGAAACAATTACATAAAGAGAACAGCTTTTTTGATCCTCAAACAGGAAATGTTAAGGGATAAAAAAAGCAAACCCTAAATGCTGTTGACTTCAAGCTATAGCAGGAAAAAAGCTCAATACCTTTCTCAGTTTCAGGACTTCCTAGCTCAGCAATTGCCAATAAAGACAGTCCTTGTGTAACATCCCTGATCTGAGACCTTTAAAAGGCTGAGAACAGATAAGTAGAGCTGTACACCAGCTGAAAACTTTAAATGTGAAGATAGTGCTATTGAAAAGGTATAGAGGTGGTAAACAAGTTACATCCAGAGCAGAACTGAAAGCAGACTCTTACCCTCACCTAAATTACTTCACCCCTTCCACATTTATCAGCTTTTATGGGATTCATGGCCCTTTGTTGATAGTGTCAAACAGTCCAGTAGTTGCTGATCCATTGACTGATATTTTTGTGAATATAGCTCCTTCTGTTTCTTAAAGAGTTTGCATCTTTATTATGAGGACTCCTGCTACTGTCTTTATCACAGAGTGTGATTTGGCAACTGGCAGTTTATATGCCTAACCTGTTTCTAATTCCATTCAGACTCTGTGTCTGTGTATTCAGTTTTCTTAGGTAAAAATGGAGAGGTTAGATAATTTGTATGTAAACTAATCAAAATACTTTTTTGCTATCAAAATACAGTTTTTACAGAAACTTTTATTGGCTATGATGTTCTCAACATTGTTTTTAGTTTTTAACTGTGCTGCAGCTCAGCTTTACCTTGTTGAAGTAGTATGCACAATGGGGTGGTGAGTGGTGAGATCAAAACCATGTGTCACCTGGGCAATTCAGATCACGTCCTCTCTTCTTTTCAAAAGGTGCAGCTAAAAGATCCCGCTCTTCTCTTTTTGCCAGTCCTCCACCTGCACACATTTCTGAATAAATATCTCAGCAATGAGGTGACAAGGCGAGGGGCGGGCTATGGTGCATGGCAGATGTGATGCCAAAGAAGCAAAAGTTGCAGATGGATTAAATGAAGCTGTGTGTGACAGTAAAAAATGAATATGAATGATATGAATGTTTGGGGTGGGGAATAAACCTGGACCCTATTAGCTTAAAAAAAGACAGCTGTGATGCACTGGGGTCATGGCTATTAATTGCCTGCTGTCATCACTACTGACATCACTGGATATTGGGATAAGGGACAGGAAGAGATTGAGTGCATTAGTATCATATATTATTGGAAATACATTTAACTGCTGCACAAATGGCATATATTTTTAGTTAGGATGCATTTATTATTTTGGAGTATTATTTAGGGTTGTGTTTGTGTTTTCTTTATTTAGGGTTAGGTACTAAATCTTAATTGTTGCTGAAAGTAGACTGTACTAGATAGTTGTTAGCATGTAATCATCTGTTCTTCTGGCTTCTGTCTGTTTCCTAGTGTTATATTAATAATTCACTGTGCCCTGGTTGAACATAAATTTGTATAGAGAGGTAGCATGGTAAGCGCTGAAAATGTGATAGAATTTCTGGTAATAGAAAACATTCTTAGATAGAATTGACACATATCAGTTCTCTTTAAATTTTGTGAGAACAAAATTAGGTCTATAATTAAGATGTTCAATTTGCAGACTAAAGTATGAGATACAATGAGTGAAAAAAATTGAGCTGAAGACACGTTGAACTAAGAAGCTCAGAAATAGATGTGAAGATGATGCCTGGGATTTCCTTAAGAAAAAAAAAAGGAAAGACCAGAAAACTTGGGATTCAAAATATTGTAGAAAAGTTCTCCATAATTTTTTAAGTGAATAAATCTCACAGAAAGGATTTTGGGGG
Organism: Antrostomus carolinensis; assembly: GCF_000700745.2. Classification (NCBI taxonomy): domain Eukaryota; kingdom Metazoa; phylum Chordata; class Aves; order Caprimulgiformes; family Caprimulgidae; genus Antrostomus; species Antrostomus carolinensis. The sequence continues at coordinate 7,255 of NW_010293262.1, forward strand.
GAGTATTTTGAGTGCCTTCAAGCAGTAGAAAAAAGGCTGAAGATTTAGTAAAATGCCTTGGAGGTCAGAAAATGAGTAGGTAAAGAAAATTTCAAGCAGTCAATCTCAGTTAAACATTGAAAGGGAATTAAAGCAAATAAAGGGTTTTTTGCTTAGTAAAAAAAGATGAGATAATGACACTTTACATATTGTATTAAAATAGTATTAAGACAGGAAAAATATAGGGAAATAATATAACAATAGTAATAGAGACTTGTACAGAAATAATATACAAATATCTGAGTAAAGTAATGAGAATGAAATATCTTCCCATTAGCAAGGAATGAAATAAGAGTCTGTTGATTAGAAGAACTTTAATTTGAGAGTCAAAACTTGTGGGTGATGATAATGGAAAACGTATGATTAAGGTTGCTGTTAAACCTTTGTGAAACAAGAAGCAAGCAATGTAGCTTCATAAAGGACTATGCAAAATTAGAGGGGGGGAAACTTAAGTTGCAGGTAAAAAATAAAGGAGACATATGCAAGAATATTAAAAACACCATAAAAAAGATAAGAGTAATAATTAACTGTTTTGGCTGAAACTAGGTGTGAAAAAGATTTACTAACTGGACAAGGGTAAGAAGGAAAGGAAATGAGAAAAGTAGGTCCATTAATTTTTAAGAGGCTAATGGGTCGGAAAAAATAGCTGGGAATTCGGGATCTCTTTAAAGCAAGAAAATAAGGATGTTGAGCTCCAGAAGAAACAGCTATTGAGTAAAATCAGCTTTTCTCATTTCTGTGTTTCCAAGAAAAAAATGAAAGGAGATTAAAAAAAAAAATCAACAAATGAGAACAAGATATTTTGCATTTTTAAAGTAGCTTAGAGGCTGTACGCAATGAAATGTTAATGAAAGGAGTTTAAAAAAAAAAAAAATCAACAAATGAGAACAAGATATTTTGCATTTTTAAAGTAGCTTAGAGGCTGTACGCAATGAAATGTTAGAGACATACCTGTTAGGAATTGAATGGGCAGGTATCATTGCTTGTGTGTTCTACACTTCCAATTGAGAAGCTCTAGGATCACATTGTAACTGAGCTAAAAGCTCAGCTGGGGCATGAGGTGCATGTTGAAAAGCTGATCTATTGCTGGAAATCTTCCCTCTGTCACATGTATTTCAAAGTGTGTCAGGTTTGTGCGTGTGTGGGGGGCACCTTGTGTAAAGCTTTGCAAAAGCTCCCCTGGCTCCAAGGCATAACCCCCCAGCCCAGGCTGAGCCAATTAGCAATAGAGAAACACCTCTGTGAATCCATATTTGTGAGGGGAAGGACTGTCTTGAAAAGTGGAAGGTGTAGAGAACCTGCAGGAGAGGCCATTGACTCAAACAAAAAATGACCATTGACCATCGACTTAAACAAAGAGACAGAGCTCCGCTGACAGGAGGAAGGAGGAGGAGGGGGAGGACAGAAAACCTCAGACACCCGATTCAACATGCCTAGAGTAGGAGAAGGCAAAGGTGGTCCTCTGCAGCCCATGGAAGTTCAATGGTGGAGCAGATACCTACGTGTAGGCCATGCAGAAAATCTGAGCCCAAGGGCAAGTGTGACTGAATTGAGATCCCAGGGTTGCTCAATGCCAGAACCGGGGGTGGACCTCCCAGAGCCAGGGGTTGAGGAGGTGCACTGGACTGGAGGCCTGTCTGCAGCCTGTGGATGTCCCCATGCCAGAGCTGGGAGCTGAGCCCGAAGAGATCCATGACTTCATGGGAAGCTGGCATTGGAACACTTTGTTCCTGGACTTCCATGCCGGGAAGAGCGCCAGAGGTGAACTGACTGAAACCCCCATTCACTGTCCCCTGTGCTGCTGGGCGGGGAAGAAGGTAGAGAAATTAAGAGCAAAGTGATTTGAGCCCAGGAAGAAGGAAGAGATGGAGGGAAGGTGTTGTAAGATGTGGTTGTTATGTCTCACTGTGTCACTTGGATAAATGGTAATGAATTAAATTGATTTTTCGTTCCTAAATTGAATGTGTTTTACCCATGACCATAACTGGTGAGTGAGCTGTCCCTGTCCTTCGTTCCTAATCCTGTGGCCCCTTTGTTGTGACTCCCATCCCATCTCACCGGGTGCGGGGAGTGAGTGCAGGACCACATGGTCCTACTGTGGTTTAAACTATCAGAAAAGAAAGCAGCGTTCACAGTGTATCTGATCTAGAGTGAATTATGGGCGTTGTGAAACCTGTTGAAATGGGTTCTTTTCAAGACTTTGATGGAGGAATGGCTAACTTGGTGTCTCCTTGAGACCTGGGTGGGAGCTAGATGCTGAATTACACAGGCTGAAGCTGACATGCAGAAGAGTAGAAGGTTGCCAGTGAGGATTTAGGTGATGTTAAAGGGATTTGAACAACTTGAGGTTTTGAGAGTTGCTGAATGCAATTATTTTGGGAAAAATTGGGTTGGCTATATCCCTGCCTACCTCTTCTTTTGCACATCTAACCTTTAGCTCACATCAGTCATTTCGAACACATCAAGAGCTGTTAACCTGAGTTTGTAACAATCACTTAAAACCAAATGAACAACTTGATTCATTGTAAGCTCTTTCAGCAGACTTCATTTAATTAGTAGGGTATGTCTGGTGAGAGATCCAGTAGGTCATGGGGACAGGAGGAACATAATCACCTTAACACCAATGTGTAGGATGTAGCTGTAACCTCAGGGACCCTGTCTTGGTCATGTTTGGTAAAGTACACGTGAAAAGGTAGATTTTGGCCCAAAGACCCTACAAGCTTTTCACTATTTATTTCTATGTTATTTAGTTTTTCTACATTCTTCTATAAGCTATTCCTCATCCTTAATTTTTGCTGCTGTGCAACAATTTTCCCTTCTGCAGTGCCAGTCCTACCTCTTTCAGTGTATGTTTGTCTGTTTTTTCTGTCTTCCCCTTCTCTGTGCTATTTCACCCCATAGTCTAGTCAGAGGTAAGCTGATCATAGAAGTCTCTGTGTTCCTTTGTTGAAGCACCTCAGCACAGTTCACTTCTTTCTGCCTGACAATTATGTTCATGGCTTTGTCATCCCAGTCAGTGGGAGTACAAGAGCTAGCAGCATCCTGGCATCCTTTTTGAATGCACGCACTGAATAGCTTTTGCTGAATACTGTTCTGTCACGATGTTCAAAGCAAACATCTACTGCAATGCAGCTGTTTGAGCTCTGCCTGCATTTGGTACTATTTTTGTTTGCAGTTCACTACATTCTCTCAAACCTCTTTTTGTAAACTTGGATACATGCTGCAAGCTGATAGCTACTCAGGGAAAAGCATAATTCCTAGGAGCTGCCTGCCTCTGCAAACATACATATGCTTTTCAGTGTGTCAACAGGCAGTTGTTCAAGTAGTGTTTGTTTCCTCAGTTTATATTAGCCTGGCCCAACACTTGAATAACTTTTTCATTCACCTTCACTTAAGGTGATTGAATGAATGTCTAGAATGGTGAATTCGACAACTGAGGATCTGTGCAGTCCCAGCTCAGATAATTTAGTTATTCAACTCTAGTCACACTCTATTAGGATTATATTAGAATACTAATATTTTCCAGAACCATGATTATGCAATTGACATTACCCACATGAGCAGTCCTATATTCTCTAAAACCAAGTGCTGACATCCTGGAGACAGTCTTTTGCTTTCTTCATTAGCTTGTGTTTCCTATTCCCAGTCACAAGGGCATTCCTATAAGAGCTTACCACCACATCCTCAGAAGAAAAACTGCTACTCTGCTGTTCTTCCCAATCAAGATCATTTAAAATTAAAGAATCTTGCTATATGCATGCCCAGGGCCTCATCTGTAATCATCCTTTAAATCTGCATTTTATTCTGTAATTATCTTGTAACTATATGGCTCATGCAGTGTACAAGTAGTTCAGTTCTTCATGTAAAATGGTCTGCTGATATGTGAATTGTTGAAAATACTTTTCTCTGGGAATATTTTTTATTTTATTGTTACAATAGTGAGAGAAGTGTAAGATGTTTTTCACGTATTAGCCAAGTTATAAATGCTGGAAAATCAGAGTTCTCCACCTCTTTCAAAGAATGAGACCTGCTACAATGGATCTTTTCATATCATGTCTGGAACTCTGTTTCTGAAGCAAAGTAGCTGTCAGAGTGCTTAAAATACTTTGATAATGTGATTATAAATATGTGCTGCAATCTGGCATGGAATGATTATGTGTTTGATATCTGGGTTTCTTCCATTCAAGTATCTACTAGTGATGAGGCCATCATTTCAATCTTTGACAGTATTGGTACCAACATAAATATTGTAGTTTAACCAAGTATTGTAATACTAGCATACCTTTTTGACTTTTGAGGTGTTTTAGGAGGCTTTCGGTCTCACCTCCTTGCTTTAATAATGTTTCATCTGCAGCTAATCAGAAATTGTGGGGGTTAAGACCACCTCAAGATGCATTGCCAAGGTCCTGGCATACTTCATCCTTTCGCTTCACACTAAGATATATTTTCTTCTACTTATTGCAGCCGTTTCTTCCACCCAGTCCCCTTTGGGGTCAGCCATGCATAGGGTGCTCTGCTGCATTTTGTGTTTTGCTGGGGAGAGTGCGGGATGGTGCAGATCATGAGAGGGGAAAATATGAGCAACTCACAAAGTGCAGCTGTCCTTTGATGTGTAACACAGGCAGAATATCCTGCTGGCCATCATGAAGAAGCACAGATGATGGGAAACAGCTGACAAGTTGGAAAGATTTCCTCTTCAAGAAGCAAGACTTCCTCTTCAAGAAAAGGAAGAGCCTGGAGAAAGAAGAGAGGTTTAGGCTTTTGGTTTTTGAGGGAATTTTTTTTTTAAGGAAGGAAGAGAGATGAATGAAAGCAAAGGACAGCATTTCTCTTTAAGAGTCTTGAGTGCCCTGTACTCCAACCTAAAAAGGGCAAATTTATTTCTTGTGTTGACTTTAACTAGGTGGAGTTGATCTGATCCCTTGTTTTTGGTGAAAAGTAAAACAGTTGGGGAATTTAAAATTAAAGTATTTGTGGTACTTGCTGAGCTGCCTGGAAGGAGGTGTGGACAACACATCCCTACTGCCATTCCCTTTCTTTGCAGGCCATTACCACAGGCCATGCACGTGGCATTATGCTACTGGTGGGAAGAAATTTCAGGGAAGGAAAATGGAGGTAGGACATGGGCCAAAAGCCACAGATAACCCAAGCCTGATCTGATGGAGAATATCTCTGCTAGAAGTGCCTCTATCTGACAACTTTGAAGTGACACTACTGTGATAGTAGTATGCCACCTCTCTCTTGAACATGGCCATTTTGATAGCATTGACTGTGTTTGCAAAGCTCTCATATCTTAAAAAGCACAAACATCTAGTTTATCTCTTTGTTTTTCCCTTAGCATTCACAGTTTGTTCTGGGCACTTTCAGCATTTAGGAAGAATATCAGTCTGATTTGTTGCCTGCAAGAGACTCTAATTAAAATGAGAGAGCAGGATGAGAACTGATGACACACAGAGCAGCTGAGCTGCTCCCAAAGATGAACATGGCAGCTGTGGTTTTCGTCATTTGCAAAGCCTCAGCCAACACGTTGGCCCATAGAGTTAAAATAAATGTCTAATTATGTTGGTTAATTATTTCAGTTCCAAATTCATGCTTGCAAAGTATTGCAAAGCATAGGAGAGAGACACTGAGAGTGCCATGATCATGACCGTGGCCTACCAATAAATCAGAAATCATTATGCTTTTTCTGAGTCAGATTCCTCCCCTACCCCTGCTGGGTGGTCAGGCTGCAGACGAATGGGTTTGTGTGTATGAACCCATCCCCAGCCCTCTCCCCTCCCCTCTCACTTGACTGACTCACAGCGGTGTTTTTCAGCACGATGCTAATTAGCTGCTGAGCAGTGAGATACTGCAAACGCTAAGAGAAAAGACACAAAAGACTTCAAAGATGTTTACAATTTTATTTTTTAAAAAAATTATATTGTGAAAGTAATAAAAGAAATATCTAATGATTGCTGCCCTGATCCAGCAATTTGCTGTGTGCAGGGAGACATTGCTCCAGGTTATTCTGGGATGAGGAGTTTGGTGAGAGCTTTCTTCTTTGTTTACCCTGGACTAGTTATTCAGTGGGCCAAGGAGAGGGAGCGAATATGGATTGCCTTGTTAAGGCTGACAGCTAAACGTGGACAGGGTGGTACTAGTGTGCCAGGTAGAGTAAAATTGCTGCAGGAAGAGAGACTGAGATCTTCACATCAGAGCAACCTCTTGGGAGGTGAAATGTGTTAGGTCTAAGTCTAGTTTGGGGCATGGTGGGCAACTGACCTTTCCAGTCACATCTTAAGCAAATGTTCTTGATTAAAGTGATGAGGACAACTAGGTGCTTAAGACCTAGTCTGGTCTTGTTTAACATCTTCATCAATGACCTGGATGTAGGGATAGAGCCCACCCTCAGCAAGTTTGCTGACGATATGAAGTTGGGAGGAGTGGCTGTCACACCAGAAAGCTGTGCTGCCATTCAGCGAGACATGGACATGCTGGAGAGTTGGGCAGAGAGGAGCCTGATGAGGTTCAACAAGAGTAAGTGCAGA
>NW_010293263.1:0-28337 GCF_000700745.2 Antrostomus carolinensis
GCAGGTATTTCTCCATCAGCTTCACAGCAGCGCTGTGGCCGGTCACAAGTGGTGTTCCTCGGGGCTCAGTTCCGGGGCCAGCTCTGTTTAACATCTTTGTCAGTGATCTGGACGAGGGGATTGAGCGCGCCCTCAGGAAGTTTGCAGGTGACACCAACTTGGGTGGGAGTGTTGATCTGCTTCAGAGTAGTAAGGCTCTGCAGAGGGATGTGGACAGGCTGGGTCGCTGGGGTGAGCCCAAATGTATGGGGGTTAACGAGGCCAAGTGCCGGGTCCTGCACTTGAGTCACAGCAACCCCACATAACGCTACAGGTTTGGGGACGAGTGGCTGGAAACCTGCCTGTCAGAAAAGGATCTGAGGGTGTTGGTTGACAGCCAACTGAACATGAGCCAGCAGTGTGCCCAGGTGGCCAAGAAGGCCAACGGCATCCTGGCTTGTATCAGAAATAACATGGCCAGCAGGACTAGGGAAGTGATCCTCCCCCTGTACTCAGCTCTGGTGAGGCCGCACCTTGAATGCTGTGTTCAGTTTTGGGTCCCTTACTACAAGAAAGGTGTTGAGGTCCTGGAGCATGACCAGAGAAGGGCAATGAAGCTGGGAAGGGGTTTAGAGCCTTAAGAGGACTGCCTGGGGGAACTGGGGTTTAGTCTGGAGAAAAGGAGGGTGAGAGGAGACCTTATCACTCTCTACAAGTACCTGAAAGGAGGTTGTAGTGAGGTGGGTGTCGGTCTCTTCTCCCAAGTAACAAGTGATAAGACAAGAGGATATGGCCTTAAGTTGCACCAGGGGAGGTTTATGTTGGATATTAGGAAAAATTGTTTCACCAAAAGGGTTGTCAAGCACTGGAACAGGCTGCCCAGGGGAGGGGTTGAGTCACCATCCCTGGAGGGATTTAAAAGACATGTAGTTGTGGTGCCTGGGGACATGGTTTATTGGTGGACTTGGCAGTGCTAGGTTTACAGTTGGACTCAATGATCTTAAGGATCTTTTCCAAGCTAAATTATTCTGTGATTATATGGATGGTTGATTGGGTACTGGCATTAGTGACAGCCAAGTCCTCTCTCACAGGTCCCAAAATGTTTTACGTGGCTCAGAAGGTATTGTTTGAACTTATTGCACATTTAGTTGATGAAAACTGCATTGGAAATTTAACTATTATGGTCCTAGAAAGCAAATTAAAGGGGACTCTTTAAAATGCAGCTGTATGAACAAGCTGAGAGGAATCTGTATTGTTTTATTAAACATAAAAATTAAAAGATACTCAAATAGTGATTTATTTATTTCCAACATTAACTATATTTAATTTTGGCATATTCACGAATAAAGATTCACAGATGACATTAAGGGTCCCAGTTCTTTGGATACCTCGCTGAGGTTGTGTGTGCTAAAGAGGCTGTGGGGGGATTCATGGGCATATATTGATGGATTCTATACCATTTTTTCCTAACTTGTAGCCAAGAAATTAGGTAGCACTCTGGACTACTTTTGGTGTCACAAAACAAGATACAGCTCTTTATAAATATTATGATACTGAAATAACAGTTTTGTTGAATATTTATGTGTAGTTTTTCACAATAGTAAAGCATCTTCAAAACAGTAACTTCAATAACATTAATTCCTTTTTTAGAAGAGCTCTTTGAAGTGAATGAGGCTAATTCACATGGCTGATTTCACAAAATGGAGATTAGATCTTTTTGTATGAAAACTGCACTTTAAGCAAAATGAGGTAACTTTATCTTTTGAGCCAGGACAGCTCTTTTGTTTCACAGAAAGACATTGTAGTGGAAAGCTTATGCCCACTAATAAAGGAAAAACAATTGTCCTCAAATGTTTAGGTAGTGTACCATATACACCAAGGTAAATTTGGGGTGATTTTTGCTTTTTGGAACAAAACCATGCTATCATTTATTTCTGCTGAGGGGTAATTAATTTAATTGAATAGTGGAATTAATTTTTTGTGTATTATCATTTGTTTATCATTGCATATTTGAACTGGAAACAAAGAAAAACATTTCCCTGTGCAGGGCATAATATCAGGGCTATATAAGAGCTGTATCAGCATTTAAAAATCTTGTGAAGTGAGATACTATGTGACATGAGCATACCAGAGAAAGGCAGTAGAAGACCTGCAACTCAAGACTGAGGCAATGTGCTGTTTCTTGGTGGGGCTGGTGCTGCTGTGACTGTCTCTGGGAAAAGCCATGCTTTCCAGGTGAGAGGTTGTTCTCCTGCCTCTGGCCTGTGTTTTGACCAGACGCTCCATATGTAGCTGACATTCTGTGTCTGTCACATGAGGTCTCTGAACAAAAGCTTGCAATGCCAAGTTGTGAATGTTTGGAATACTTACAGACCTTGTAACAGGAAGTGTAACTGGGGTGTGCTGAACAAGTCTTACATGGAGAATAAGAGTATTGGTGCGAATTCTTGAAGATGAGTTTCAGAATAGTTTGTAACTCTTGATGAAGCCACCTTTCCTTATTCATTCCAGTTCCTGAAAGAAACAGTAAACAAGTAAAGGTAGTTATAGTTCATATCTGAACCTCGTCCTTATTTTTCTACTTATCTGACACTCACGTTTCTTCCTGCTGTCCTTCTGCTCTGTTCATATGGAGATCATCTGGCCCCCATGCTGCTGGGAAATCTCTCTCTCCTCCAGGACTCAATATGGACAAAGACAGCAAATTCATTGCCGATCACATCAGTTTTACAGACTGAATGGCTGGAAACAGATAGCTTTAGCTTTTTCTATCTGGAAAAAAGCATGCTTGCTTAACCTATACTGCAGCGGTGAAAGAGGGATTTTTCAGATGTGCAGAATGAAATGGGTAGCAAGCTAAGGTTACCTTTCGCTTTGAAAAACTTTCAACACCCCTTCCTCCCTGCAATCAGTGTTTTAATTGTTGTGGCTTGCTGGTGATTCAGTAATCAAAATATTATTTGTAGTGTCTGCATGCTACACGGATTAGGAATTTAGTCACTGCAGTTAATGTTCTTGCTGAAGCAGAAAACCACAGCTAGAGGGCTGAAATATGAAGAAAGAGTGGGGGATGGAAGAAAAATTAAAAGCTAGAGCATACCTTTGTCCAAGGTTTTAATTCGTGTCTAACCTTCCCTGTAATTTCTCTCCTTCTAATTCTTTCAGGAGATGATAGAAAAATGTCCTCTCTGACTACAGAAAAGGACTCTCAAATTTCTGTGCCACTACTTGAAACATGGTGATGCTTTTAAAGCAGACATTTGCCATGGCCTTAACTGCTCACAGATCTGTCCTAAAACCAAAGTAGCCACTGTGCATACCTAGTAAGTACTATTCATAAACATTTTTATAATGTTTGACCTTAAAAGCGACCTGAAGATTAATGGATATGTTGTATCAGTTTTAATGGGTCTCTTCTCCCTTGGATGCACACATGTGACTCCCATTAGCCTTAATGGGAGTTATATGTGTGCCTAGAGGTTAGACAAGATCTCTAAAGGTGCTGTTATGCTCTGTTGTATTAATGATCTCATAATTGCTGAGGTGCTGCACCTTTGCATTGAAAACAAACTAATTAAATCAGTCTAGTATAAATTGGTATACTAGCATACCTGCCACGTATGTGTGTTTTCCTGCGAGTCCCTCAGTACACAGAGGTAGAGACCAAATCAAATGTGGAACTTAAATTTTAATTGACTTGGGTTCCTTTTTTAATATATTTTTTTTTTTTAATCCACAATGATTTCATGAATTTGATTCCTGAGAAAGGTGATTGTTTGTGCCAATACAGAGGAAGAAGCTGAATGTGGTGTTTTATTTTATCATTAAAGCGTGTATTGGGAAAAGGGACTGAATTGATTCTTATTTTTGATGTTTCAAATTATGCACTTTGAAAAAGGCAGTTAGGTCTAGAGGATTAACATGAAGCTAGATGTTGAATTTTAATTATGGCTTTGTTACTCATTTCCACCAAGTGCCTTTAGACAAAGCACTTCACCTTTCTTTGATTTCCTGGTATGTAAAATACCTGCTTGCTTCTTAGTGTTGTAGACATAAATTAATATCTGGTCTATGCTTTGAAATTTTAAGATTGGTATATCCTACTGTATTCTGCTGGCATAATCATGACAGCACAGGAGGGGGGAAAAAAATCATAACACCTTCCTGATACAGCCAGCAGAAGCCCTGGTGGAGATGCAGATCTGTTGACAGAACTGATTCTGTTCCATAGTTTATGATGTGTAAGGCAATGCACTGGTACTGAAAAATCTTTGATATGGTTTTTGGTGGAAGAGATTGTACAGTAGGCAAATTTACATTGTATAAACATTAGATACTTTTCTTAATCAAAATTATTAGAATTTGGCTGTCACTGTGAAAATTTGTGTGCTGTCTTCCATGGCTATTTCCATACGTTTGAAAATCAGCCATGTAGTCTTCTTTGAAGATACGAATTTGGGGAAAGCGTGAATCTTAATATTTACATTATGGAGGAAAAGAAGGGTTTATGTGCTAACCTCCGCATTTAAAGTTTGTTTGTTTTCTTTTTTTCTTTTGTCATTCTATAAACTGAAATTCGTGATTCAGTTTTGCTATTTGTGAAGTAACAGAAGGATCTTGCATCTTTACTGATTTTTAAAAAATTGGTTTATTTTGCCATTACAAGGTTCTTGTTCTCTAATAGAAAGCAGCAAATTTCCACTGAGACTGTGATGGTAACATCTCTAGCTCTATAATTTACAATACACGTAAAAATCTTGTGAATGGTTTTGTAAATATACTTCCTGACATTTGACTCTGATGTGTAACATATATGGTATAGTTTGATCAAAATTTTCTTTCTCATTTGAATTTCAAACATTAATGTCTTTGTTTTTTTAGTAATCTGTGATTATTTATTTTTTATGTGCAAACTTATCCATAAAAAGAAGGAACAGGTCTATTTTGTAGCCCTGACAAACTGCTTACTTTTAATTTCCAGGTTTTTAGGTGTGTACTTGAGGTTCTTTGTTCTAAATTTTGCTTAGATGGCATACTGTTCTCTCCCAGAGGCAGGGATTGTGTCCTATGTAGTTTTACGGTGTCAAGCACCTGCCCCTCGTGAAGAAAGCTTCTACTGGGGAAAAAAATATATTTTTACTATTATTTATAGACCAGTTTTCTAAGCAGCATAAGCAACAACTTCAAAATAATTTACTTTTCTTTTATTTTTCCAGCATAACTATGCTTGTATTATTTTTGACAGTATAATGGTTGACTGAGAGTGAGTGATTTATTCTATCCCCTGTATTTTAAGGGTGATTGAATACTGGAGCAGGTTACCCAAATGGGTTGTGGAGTCTCTGTCCCTAGAGACAGTTAAAACTCAACTGGACCCAACTCTGAACAACCTGCTTTGAGTGGGGTTTGGACAGGACTGACCTTCAGAGTTCCGCTCCAGTCTCAATCATTCTGTGATTCTGTAATTTGCGTAGTTACCTTGTCAAGACTTTTTCATTGTAGACCAGCTTTCAAATACCAGTTCAAATATTTAAAATGGTAATTGAGATTAAGTATTTTTTATCCCTATCTTAAATTAAAAAGCACATAAACAGAAGCAGTTAGTATCACATGATTGGCCACATGGAATATTATAAGACTGAACAAGTGAGTATATACAATGCACTGTGCTGAGTAAACTACAGTTCTGTCAGAATGGGAAGACTGTACACAGTACCAATTTGCAAGCTGCCTATGTTTTAGCCTCGTTTGGCATATTACTTAAGTAAATATTGCAATAAATATTAGTTGTATTAATTACCTATATTTATTTTTTATGTGTTTAACTCTTGATTGCTTTACAAATTGCTGTTACGTTAAGTATTTGTAGTTGTAACACGAATGAATTAGTTAGACCTTATAAGAGGTTTCTTGAGATATGATAGTTAAAATTTCAACTGGGTGATAGAAATATTGGGTGGTTTATTTGGAAGTTAAGGTGTTGAAGCTGAGACCAAAAGCAAGGTGTTGGATTTTTTTTGAGTTATAGCCTGATTTTTGAAAACTACTGTTGTGTAGTTCTGTACTTAACTTCATTCTAATTCTGTTTCACTGAGGTTTACTGTAGCCAGCTGTTTACCTTAGTTCTGTAAAATAAAGCTGAGTTGTTAAACTAAAGCACAAGCCTGCATTTTAGCCTTTCTGTTCCATGGTCCTGTGCCTTTGCTGATAGTTGTGAGCTTTAGTGATCTGAAAACTGGAATGATTTAGGCATTGTCACTCGTGACTTTTGTGTAGGTGTCGGTGTAGGTGTTACTGAAACAGTGCAAGTGAAAAACAGATTGGTGATACCATCTCAGTAGCAATTTGTTTGAACTTGGCCCCAGAGCACTTGAGGATTTTGGAATCTTGTCATTCATTAGGCAGTATTCCATAAAGTTGTGTATGCCAAGTATATTAAAAGCCACTTATATCCATGAAAAAGGTCTGCAGTCTTGCATATGCCCAAATAATTGTAGGGATGCTAATAAATCACTCTTGATTGATGATTCCTATATGAAATTAATAAAGAAAAAAAAAATGACATGAAAACCTAACATTGCTTTTGGTAACTTGTACTTTTCATTACCTCTATTTCCACTCTTCAAAGATGGAAGAAGGTGGGTGGTTAAATTTGTTAGTGGTCTATGGAGAGATTGAATTGGTATGCTTTCTCTAGCTTGTATTGAACCCAGGTACAAAAATTGTATATTAGTACAGAAATTGCAGACATTAAGTTGTGCATGGGAATAGGTTAAAAAGGGTCAGAGCCTGTCTTGACTTTCTTTTCTATTTTTTAAAATAATAAAACTAAAATTCTGTCTGTCCTTTTTGTTTGTGTTCTGTTTTGCATTGGGACAAGAAACAGAGTCCAACTCTGCTTTCTTTTGTGAGTGAATAGTTTGACCCATTCGGTTCATTCTGTGACTAATGACACAGAAAAATGCTGTAGGAATTCAGTGCTCTTGAACTCAATTTTCATAAGCCACAGTTGCTCCTAGCTGAGATAAAGGGACTAATCTGATTCTGAATGAAAGTATGTAGTGGATAAACAGGAGTGTTTGTTGGGTTTTGTAGGGTACATATTAGTGATGATTTCATCACCCTGATACAGACTTTTCAAATTAAGGTTTATTTAAAATTAGAGGAGATTATCACCAAACATGTTCTTTGCCATGTAATGAAAGGAAAAAAAACCAACATTTGATTGTTCATGTACTTATATATGCAAAATCACATATGTTATGCAGGTGCTGAAAAGCAGGAGGAGAACTAGATTTGAGAGGAAACCTGTGTTGTATTCTGATATCAACAGCGACCTAGATCACACTGGTATCACATCAGAATAATGTTTTACAGCCTCTGCCAATTTAAAAATCACATTGATGTTAGATTTGTATAGAACACACATTTGACTGACAGAAAAGGCTGTTATAGATGGATGTGATGTTCTATGCTTGTATAACAAGGGTTTTGACTGACAGTTTAACAATAGTGCACTTTCTATCCCATATATTCTAAATGATTATTATTATAGTACAAAAACTTTTTGCACTTGCTGTATATACATAACATGTACACTTTTTCTGTAATAACATTCAAGAAGAGAGGGTTTCTTTTATGTCTTAAAGGTGATGACAATTAATGAACCCTCTGTCTGACACTTATAACCAATGTCAAGGATTGCTATTGTGGTGCATGGTAATGGAAAAACTATTGGGTACTTAGCTCCTAGTGAAGGATCAGCATAACTCTTGACACAGACTGTACAGTAGATGAAATAAATTTCCTGGGAGAGCAACAGAAATATTTCTTAAACCGAAGAATATCCTTTCTGTTTTATAGTCCCTCTTTTCAGCTTTACAGTTCTTTGCATCACTGTAAAATGCAGTTTTAATCTGAGAAGTAACTGTTCAAAACGGTACCTATTAATGCAACAGATTTGCTTTCTGTGCTTTGCAGTCAGCATTCCTCTGATATGAGACCTAAAATTCCTCTTCAGAACAACAGCTAGAAATAAAGAAGGTATGTTTTTTCTTATTTGGGTTTCTCCCTCATTTTCTTCGGGGGGACCATCTTTTAGCAGTATCCTTCTCATTTTAAAATTTACACTTTAAATTCTTGGCATCCCTTGTCCTTTTAGATCTTTGCAGCACTATGTACACTAACTGTGTACACTAACTCAAAGCACAGGTGTCTCCTGCTTTGTGTAGGCTTTTCTGAGAGCAGGGGCACTACAGTGTGTCTACATTATGCTTTATGATGATACAAAGATCGACATTAAGATCTAAACTTCTCTGTAAAGTTCAGTTTAGTATTGCATGCAACTAAGGAAGAAGGCAAGCTCTTTTATGACCCTCCTAATGAAAAGTAATATAAAAAAGTTTGAATGAAAAAAATGAGACCACATTCATCAAAAAAAGGTCTGTCTTATCTTTCTGATTATCTAGACTAGGAAAACATGATAAATACAAAGATGGCATTTACAACATTGGTTTTGTTGGGGTTTTTGTTTTTTGTTTTCAAATTGGCTTAGTGAGAAGGATATTTTCCTTAAATGAATGTATTTGGTAAGGGAATTAAATAGATTAATTTTTTCACCTCGTATGTTATCAGAGGGATCTTGGTGTCTCAGGTTTATTCAGTTAGATTTTATTTTTCTATGGAAGGACAAATTCAGTAGATGTTTTATCCAACAACAGGGTTATTTATTAGCTTGGGGCAGTGATGGTGATATTTCCTGCAAAGCACTAAAAAGATCTTTAAAAAATATTTACCCTGTTACTGGTGGTGCCAGTTCAACTCTCTGTCAGTTTTAGATATAATACCAGTGCTTCTCCAGCAGTGATTTATGACATGAAGGAAGGGATAAAAGTAATTTGTGAAATAATATTATCCAGTTAGAAAACAATCACTCATAAAAATTGTAGTTTTATCAATATAAACTGCTAAGTTTTTAAGTGAAGCAAGCTAAAAAAAAATTCCATTATCTGGAGTTTTATTGATCTTCACATAGTTCATTGTGATAATGCAAACATCTGCTACTTAATTTGAGAGACTACTAACGATACTCATCCCTATAGGGGCTAGCTTCTAGAGGTTGTTGAGGCACATGCTTTGCTGACCAGTGAAGACTGTTGAGGTAATCTCAGATTAAATTCTAGTTTCTGAGCAGCATGTATTATATAGGTACAGAATTGTACTCTCCCTCCTCTCAGCTGACCACATCTGTCAGCTCTGAGGAGGTAGAGTACAACATCTACCTCAGTACAACATGTTAACACAGCTTTTCTTTCCTTGACATCTTTCCTCAATTTGCTTAACCCTTTGAGGTCCCTTCCAATCCCTAACATTCTGTGATTCCATGATACCCTCACCTTACTTTCTGTTCTGACTTTGCTCATTGTCCTTCATGAGCAAATACAGGTCTAAAACTGTCTCGTCTTAGTTTCCCCCCCTTCTGCTGCTGGTTTTTTTTGTTGGTTTTGTTTTTTTTTTTTTCTTCTCCCCCTTCTGCTGCTGTTTTTTTTTGTTGGTTTTGTTTTTTGTTTTTTTTTTTCTTCTCTGACCTTTTGCTTAATTCCAGTAGCAGTTGTCTGTCTAATCTACCTAATTGTCTTTGGTCTTTCTTCCATCTTTTATGCTTCTCTCATCTGTGAACTCTCAGTGCTCAATTAGTGAAGGAACAAAAGGCACAGAAGGAAATGTTCCCTTGCTGTCTGTTCTTGTCTTTGGCATTGTAACAGCCTGGAACTGAGGCAGTCAGCCAGGAGCAAAGGGCTGGATTAGCTCCTTCATCTCCAGTTTGGAAAATGCTCAGTAGGGATATTTTTAAGAGACTTTTGCTTTTGGAAGGAACTTTCTGATGAGCATATGCAAAATATAATTTGCAGAGATTCACAACTTGGCCAAAGATGGGAGAATTTATGCAAGGTTCATGAAGCACAGTATTGAGATAGTTCATCCCATATGTCCTGCTTCAAACCTTTGTGTTAAATTGTCATGAGGTTTACACTTTTAAGCAAGACATTTCCTCACTTTTAATAAGGATAAAGCATTTCCTATGTACTTCATTTCTGAAGTGAATGCAACATTTTTTCTTGACGTCCATATGTCTTAATTCTTTCCCTGGTTTAACAAAAATGAAAAATGCAGCCTGGGACAAGCATAAAAACATGCCAGGCAAAAAGTAAGGATTTGTCACTTGGGGAGCTGAAATACTAAGTTTTAGAATTGGACAAAGTCTGATGTCTGTAAACATTTGCTGTACAACAACCACCACCTATAAATATATATTAGGGAAACATACATATTTGTCAAGTTACCTTATTTTTCTAACTTAAAAAAAAAAAAAAATCTTAGCAGAGACTTTTCCTCTCAGAATAAAGACCTGATTCTAGAGTTTCATAGATAACATTTAATTTGCAAGATAGCGTAATGAAAATATGTTAATAGCTTTTTCAATAAGTTAATAGCTTTCAAGTTCATACTAATTAGTTTGTTAAAATATTCGGTTGGTTAAATACTTTTTTTCCTCTCAGTAAAGGTTAAAATGTAGCACCGACTTATACGGACTGTCTTGCCAATAGTAAGGGCAGAATGAGAAGCAGAATCAGAATTGTTAGGAAAAACTAGCAAGTTAGTGATGAAGGAAGCTGCCTTAATGGGTATCATAGATAACTTTTTGTTGTTTTAGAGCAAAATCTGGAAGAGTGTAGGAATGGATCTTCCAGAGAAAGTAAGAATTTTTGGGAACAAGGATGTGAAAGCAAATTTCTCATGATGAAATACTTGGTCCAGGATGTGAAAGCAAATTTCTCATGATGAAATACTTGGTCCCAGATGTCTTGCATTCTTGAGTACCTACAGCAGCAGCTGCAGGAAGGGTAAGTGGTACCCCATTCTCTGTCCATCCTCGATGGCTAGAGCGCCATGGAATTAAAGCATACGTCTTCACATTTAGAAGATAAACCATATCTCTCATTTTCCATGTTAATACTCTGTTGCTAGGGTGGTGCAATACTTTATTCTGTGAGAAGTAATGAATTACGTTTTGGTTTGGTTTTTTTGTTTGTTTGTTTTTTTCTTTTGTGTGGTATGTCCCATACATCCTGCCACTGTAAAGTACAGCTTTTTGTTACCTCCCTCTTTCTTTGGCATCTTTTAGTAGTAGCCTTAGATCTCCCTAGGTCTTTCTAAAGCAGTACCGCTTATAATACATTCAGTCCTATGATATCCTTTTAATCCAGCTGTAGTTTTTCCCATTTCTTTCTCATGTCCATTTCAAAACTTGTGCTTGTAGTACTTTCAGCTTCCTTCCGCTTCTGTTAGCTAGGCAAAAGGCATCATGTGCTCTAGCTTATTCCAAACAAAGCTTGTGCTGATTCCAAAGAATGCATGTGCTGAATGGCCTGCTGTCTGTTGTCAAAGTGAATAACATCTGAAGTCTCCCTGTTCTACCATCAGTCAGAGAATTAACAGACATTTTTCCTACCTCTTTGTTCCCTGGCCCTCACTATTTACTGAGTACTGCAACAACTATAATATCTTTGGGAGCTCAGTTGCGCTCAAATTTGGTAGAACTAGGTCACTGTATTAAAATTTAAGGTAACATAGTCAGTGAGACAACCTAGAATTGGGGAGTTTTACTTGAGATAATTTATTGCAAACCAACATGAATCTTTGATCACTGTTTTGAATGTTGAGAAGAAAATGACAAGCAATTAGACATACACTTACATAAACATCTGTGCCCCCCACCGCAGTCCATCTGTACTTACTTTGCCATGAGTTGTACTCTGTCCTTGCAAACACCTGGGGATAGGCAGCCAGGAGGTTGAGGTGGTCTGTGTGATGGTTACTGTCTGCTAATATGTGTCCACGGTTCCTATGTGGATCAGCTCTAAGCTACAGTCCCTTAAGGGTGTCCTTGCCCTGCTGTGGGTCAATAGTGGCTACAGTGCTTCAGAGGTGTTGCTGCCTTTCTACTGGTCATTGATGGCTGCTATCCCTCAGGGGTGTCCTTGCCCTGCTCTGGATTGCCCATGGTCATGGTCCCTTGGGCACGTCCCTACTGCCTTTTGGTTTGGAGTGCCCCATGCCCACCAGGTGTGTTTCCACCCCCTCACACCTCCCTCTGTATCTCTTAAATATGTCTGAGCAGGGATTCTGTGTGTTTCTTTGGTAGACTGAAGTTTTTTCCACCTTTTTTATCTCATTTGGGACCAGCACATGGCAGTTCATGACCTCCTCCCATATAGGTCACCACTGCAGCTCCTGCTACTTCAAGCCCGTAACATATGCTCGTTTACAGCTAAGTAAAACAAGATGAATGAATACATCAATAACATAATGTGCACCTCTTGTTTCCATACAAAACTATGGAGAAAAAAAGGAGGGCACTAACTTTTCCTCTACTGTTTTTTTTTGTACAAGGCAAGATATTTGCATTCTCATTCATGGGATGAATGAGATGCTTACTTTGAAGGAATAATTTTTTCAGTGAATTTTGGACTTATATAGGCATCTGATAGGAGTGTTCCTTTTAGAGTGGTATTGGATAGGAAAGACCAGCAGAGAAATTGTATTTGAGGTCCTGTCTCTCTTATATTTTTAGTTAGTGTTTCTTCTTTCTTACAGTACAGCTGTTATAATTCCTAATTAGGCAGTTAACTGTACTTGTCAGGTGAAAAAAATAATTTTGAGACTTACATTTGTTTCATAGTCCCTAGGAATATGAAGATCTGGTCAACATGTGAATTTTCTTGTTAAAATTCCAGTTTTCTTTTTGTTCAGACTTCTCTCAAATGGCCTAC
Organism: Antrostomus carolinensis; assembly: GCF_000700745.2. Taxonomy (NCBI): domain Eukaryota; kingdom Metazoa; phylum Chordata; class Aves; order Caprimulgiformes; family Caprimulgidae; genus Antrostomus; species Antrostomus carolinensis. The sequence goes on from NW_010293263.1 coordinate 12,813, forward strand.
TATATTCTCACTAATGTAGCCCTTCAGAAAATGTCATCGCTCTCTCTGAACACAGTGTCTCATTTTTACATTAGCTACAATTGGGTAGGTCACTTTGCTTTTATGTTTTTATCCTAATAGCATTTTTCTTGTTCTGGAAAATAATTTCCTGGTTCCATACTTCATTGAAAGTATTGCTTTCTGTTGATCATCATAAGGTTTCAGCATTTTTTCAATTATTTAATCTTCAAGCATAACTCTGCATAATTATCAGTTTCATGTGAAGTCTGGCTTGGTCAAAAATGTACTGTTTTAACTCACTTGTAGGAAATTTATAGAATCCAATGGTGTATAGAACCTCAATTTTTAAAATAGTCACATAACAATTCTTCATTATTTACTTTAAACTATGTTAGTGTTTTGCAAAGAGACAAAGTCCTACTCACATGGGGAAAAGGATGGAGGTGTAGAAAATTATAAATATTACATTTTCACTGTGAGTTAGAAAAATAATTTCACTTATTCCAGTCTTTGTGTTCACGAGTTTATGGAAGGAGTTGAATGAGGCAAAAAAGTTTGTATAGCAAACGGGATTAGAATTGTACTAGGAGTTAAAATTTGTCTTGGTAAGCTTCCAAAAGCTATATCCTAAAGGAAACCATGTTGTTAGTATGTTACAGAACCTTTAACCTGCAGTTCAGTCTAAACTTCTAGTGGAAGTCAGAAAGCTTGCCCTTTTCCTCAGCAGTTCCTTGGGGCTACATTTTAAACATTTTGATTCTTTTTAGTTGTTTTTATTTCAATACATATTAGCTTACATGGACATGCTTATTATGACAATTAGGAAAAAAAAAAAAGATAAAATAATGTTGAAATATGAGGAACAAATGTGTATTTTAACTCATGGTAAATGCCAAAATTTTGAACAAGGTGATCTCTTTTTAATGTTATGGACTTAATTTGTCTTTTATTTTTAATTCATGTGCAAATAAGCCTATTTCAGTTCTGTATAAATTAGCTAACTGATCAAAATAGAGTTTTGCTTCAAACAGCTGAAGATTTTGAAAAAGGCCGGTGACAGTGTTGCTCAGTTGGATGCTGTGAATTTGAAAGCAGACTGGATGACTAATATAATATTATTACTACTGGCTTGCTATAAACATAAATTTAGCAATTTTTTTTTTTCATCTTTATGAGTGCTTGTTATTCTGTCTTTCTACTGCTGTGCTTGATGTATATTTTTGCCCATATGTTTCTCCATAGGCTTTGGGTTTAATGATTCTCCAAAATATTTGCTAAATTGGATTATTGTTATCTTCCTCAGCCCACCATGACTGAGAGAACCTAGAAAGCTGATTTAACTAAAGAAGTTTAAGAAAAAAGTTAATTAAAACTTACAGAAACCTCTAAATTTCTGATAGCAGGCTGTTGCATCTGTCAGGAGACCAAGCAAATTGATGCATGGTAGGTGAGGTTAGGTAGATTTAGATAAGATTTAATTTTATAGTCGGTACTTAACTGGTGGAACAAATGTTATAGGAAAATGTTGGGACTCTTTAGAGCCTGAAGTCTTTTAAATTGGAATTGTAGGTCATTTAAATAAACTGTTGCTTTAGCAGGAGTTTATAGATTTAATTTGGAATCCTATAATTCTGTTGTCTGCATTTTTTAGGAGGTTAGCATAGATGATCATAATGTCTTTCATAGCTTTAGATTCTATAAATCTACAATTTGAGCTCTTACCCATGTGAGAAAGAGCAAAATACTGGATTAACAAGAAAGGAAAAGGAAGAACACAGTAGACCTGAACATGAATGATACTGTGACAGAAGACCTGTCATTCATTTTTTAGATACCTACTCAGAAGATGTTTCATAGGTATGGCGCTCAATTAGGTAATGAGAGGAAGATGTTCACATTGAAAATGGGAGGTAGGAGGGGATTTTAAAAGTTTATCTGCACCTTGCAACGCAGAAGTAATTAGCCTATGTGCAGCGTGCAAGTAATAAAGTTATTCTGTTACTAGGACTGAAGCTAATGGTTCTGTATAGTATTTTAATACGCCATGTAAATACACTAGCTATTTTTGTGCTAGTTCAGTTGTCTCTAACATTAACACTGCATTGCATGGCCTCAGTGAAAGCAGTTGGCTTTCTTGGAAGGATTTTGTTTTTGAGGAATTTCTCCTGTTTGTTCAAGGAAGAAATGCCAATTAAATATATTTCTCATTTCTTTTGGAGCAACTGCATTAATATTTTGCTAGTGAATTCTTGCTTTTTACTAGAGTTCATTAGTTTAGTTTCTTAATAGATTTTGTTCATCTACCTCATATAGCAACCTTTGTGCCTGTGTTGTCTCTGACAGACAAATTCACTTTAATTACTGCTGGTCAAGTCAACAAAAAAGAGTAACCAACTAAAAATGATGCTAACATTGGTTCCTATAACTGCCTCTCATATTTTGGCTTGTGTGCGGTTGGTAGATGTAGAGACTACCAGTATAGTTAACCATATTTGTTTTGTCTTTTAGAGGGGAAAAAGTTTAATCGTGAATGTAAGGTGACCACTCAGCATCTCTTCAGCCCTTTAGTATGTCTTTCTCTAATAAGAAAGCAAAGTATTTGGGCTACAGATGGAGGTAAGGTACTTGCTTCATCCTTCATTTGCAGCCTGAGCATGTCTGCTTTTATTAGGGCATTTGTATGGTGTCCTGAAACCTTTGTCTGTTTCCTGTGGATAGGGATAGAGAAATGACCGTCTTAGAAGGTCAAAGATGGGAAACCTGGTCTGTCAGTTCACAGTGCAACAACGCATATGAAGGATGGAAGTGTGAAGTCAAAGAATAGAAGTTGGTGCTAAGTACTGACATCATTGAACAGTGCTTCATCTTCATCCTAAGTCGTTCTTCAATGCTGAGAAAGAGAGAAATGCTCCTGTCCTCCATGGGAGGTGCTTCATTCTCCTGAACTGGAAGTCAGTGGCAGCAGAGATTAGAGTCAGCCATCTGAGACTTTGAAGAGGAAACAGCTGTCAGCTGCAAGAAGCAGCAACTTCTCAAACAACTGCTTCCTTCTGTTGGAGGCAGAAAGAGTCAGCCAGGTCTTGCAGCTTCTCAACCATAAATACATATGCATAAAGCAAAATGTGAATATGGGACAACTAGTGTTTTTAGAACAGTCTTTTTTTTAAAAAAAAGTCTTGACTTGCATTTGCATGAAGGTAGTAATGCTTACCTCTACATTTAATTGTAATGTGATTTCCTCAAATAAAACTTTCAAAATGAAGAGCTAAAAATCTGGAATCTAAAAAGTAACTGAAGTTTCACAAATGGGCATATTGTTCTTCATCTGAAGGGACAGGCTACTCAGGAGGACGACAAAGATGTCATGGGGTTATGCAGGGAGAAAATTAGAAGGGCCAAAGCCCAACCAGAACTTAATCTGGCTGCTGCTGTAAAAGACAATAAAAAATGTTTCTGTAAATACATTAGCAGCAAAAGGAGGGCTAAGGAGATTCTCCAGCCTTAATTGGGTGCAGAGGGAAATGTAGTGAAAAAGGATAAAAAAAAGGCCGAGGTCCTTAATGCCTTCTTTGTCGCAGTCTTTAGCAGTAAGGCCAGTTGTTTTCCAGGTGCCCAGCCCCTGAGTTGGAAGACAGGGATGGGCAGCAGAATGAAGCCGCTGTAATCCAAGGGGAAATAGCAACCTGCCACAGCACTTAGACATACACAAGTCTGTGGGGCCAGATGGGATCTACCAATGGGCACTGAGGGATCTGATGAAAGTGCTCACCAAGCCACTTTCGATCAGTTATCAGCAGTCCTGGCTAACTAGGGAGGTCCCAGTGGACGGGAAGTTATCAAGTGTGATGCCCATCTACAAGAAGGGCTGGACAGAGTATCCAGGGAACTACTGGCCTGTCAGTCTGACCTCTGTGCCAGGGAAGATTATGGAGCACATCATCTTGAGTGCCATCACGTGGCACGTACGGGACAACCAGGTGATCAGGCTCAGTCAGCATGGGTTTCTGAAAGGCATGTCCTGCTTGACTAACCTGATCTCCTTCTATGACAAGGTGACCCACGTAGTGGATGAGGGAAAGGCTGTGAATGTTGCCTACCTAGACTTTAGTAAAGCCTTTGACACTGTTTCCCACACAATTCTCCTGCGGAAACTGGCTGCTCATGGCTTATGTGGGTGTACTCTTCACTGGGTGGAAAACTGGCTGGGTGGCCAGACCCAGAGTTGTGGTGAATTGAGGTAACTTCAGTTGGTGTTTGATGACAAGTGGTGTTCCCCAGGGTTCAGTATTGGAGCCAGTTCTGTTTAATAGGATTGAGCGCACCCTCAGTAAGTTTGCCGATGACAACAAGTTGGGCGGGAGTGTTGATCTGCTTGAGGGTAGGAAGGCTCTACAGAAGGATCTGGACAGGCTGGATCGATGGGCCGAGCCCAATTGTATGAGATTCAACAAGGCCAAGGGCGAGGTCTGGGTAAGTTTAAAGTTAGATCTGTGAGATGATTCATGTTGATGTCAAAAGGTATTTCTTTTTTGCTTGTTCCTAATTTACTGTTTACTTAGTGATATCAAGTGCTTGCCGTTGGTGCTGCTTAATGCTTTCTCCACACAGTGACAAGATGCACTTCTATTAGCTGTTTATGCTTTTTGCCACTAATAAGTTGTAATGTTGAGGGCGTGGTGGGAGGGAGGGGCACATATTGGTCATGAGTTTACGAAGATAATACACCTCATAAACAAACAGTTTCCCTGTTTTAACCCTGAAGTCTTGAAACATGTAAAATGTAAAAAATGTCAAATATTTTTTTCCAAAAATCAAAAGTTAAAATTTTAATTTAAAGTTTAAATACATTTTGAATTTGACATTTAACTTACGTGTATATAAGTAAAATACATATATTAATCTTTTTATATGGATACATAATTTCTGTAATTTATACTTGGAATTCAGGCTGTATCAATGAGATACCGTCAGAGACGATTGTGTTTCTTTCTATGAAGCAAAATCAAGAGTGGAAAATAAGGCACTATACAGCATGATATTTTTATTCTTTAGTGTGAAAACCAGACATGGCTTGTGTATTTATTATAATTTCTGTGTTTAAAATTCCTATGTTCTTCCTAATATGCTAAAAATAAGATAAATTATTCTCAAGAAGTACTTCATCTTAAGCATACAAAGCCATAGACTTTCTGCTACATATTTCCATATGTTGTGGGTAGTTAAATCTTTCTTTTTTTGTTTTACTCATCTTTTGTAAGCCATCATTGCCGTATTACATGGTGCTACTCTCAGAATGATTCTGGAGCACATAATTAGCCATATGCAGTAACTGGGAATAAGTACTGTTAAAAAACAATATAGCATCCCAGCTATTCTGTTTTCTTTTATCCTTCACAGGGGGTAATATAGAAAAGATAAATTAAGTCAGTTCATTTTGGATTTTAATTATTTTGGATTTTAATTTTTTTTGATATTTTTGCAGTAGTTTAGTAAACTTGTTGTTTTTGTTCAGATAGTAAAAGCTTTTCTACCTGTATTGCTTTTCTTTTACAACAGTCACAAGATTTATTTCAGAAGGTCTGATGTTACTCTTTCTGTCTTTCAAACATGATAGTAGAGATGACCTCATTGTGTACCTGTTTTGTAATTTTTTTAATATTAACTTAAAATTTTGGTTTGGATTTTTTAACTTGTCACGCATCTAATATCTTTATGATATTTTTTTTTAAGTAATATTTTTTTAAGCTTCCAGATGGAAGTAGGAAATATTTTTTATCAAATTCTCTTAGATATAAATGGTATAGGTATATAATTTAGTTGTATATTTTAGGTATTTAGTTAAATGTGCAATACTGTTTAGAAAAAACTTTTTTTTTTTTTTTTCTTTGCACTATATGAGAGGAGTATGTAACATCAATTTATACTTACAGTGAAAAAAAGAGTCTTGAAATGTATGGAAATATCCCTGTTTTAAAGATGTGGAATTTAGGCTAGATACAGTAAAGACTGGCTATACAGGGAAATATATCCTAAATTTATAACTATTGCATATCTTTATAAGTCTGTGTATGGATATTTTTATTCTGGAATAAGCATGGCCATGGACAAACTTCTAGTGATATAAATCCACTGGTATATTACATTATGTAAACAAATTGGAAGTACCTGTGCCATGTACACACTTCTGTGCATTATGCCAAGAAAGGGTCTCAGTTGGCCTATCCTAAAAGGTTAATTCTTCCTTTGTGAATATAAAAGGAAGCAAAGTAGAAAAAAATGTAAAAAGCATTTTAACATTGCTATAAAATGTAAAAAGCATAAATTATTTTTTTAAATTTTACCTGCTCTATGAAGAGACAATAAAATAATGACTTTTTTGTAGTACTTAGTTCAATATTTTGAAAACTTTTCAAAGTAAAACCTTTATATTTAAGAAATGAAAATAAATTAAAAATACATAAATTTGAACTATTATTAAATAAGATATAGTTCTGAACAAGTAAATTTCTTACTTTTGTATGTTCTGAATATGGTATATTCCTTTTGATGAACAAAAAAAAGAGCAATTGTGGAAATAACAAGGCACTTAAACACGAACATTTAAAGTACCACCTCCATTTAAACAAAAACACAAACCCAAGAATCTTGCAGGTGTTCAGCAAGGTGTGACTGTGATCTGACAACTCTGCTCATTTTCTCAAAGCTGTAAAGCTTTGCGTGCAGGATAGAAATATCTTAAAATCTTTCTCCAACTTTATCAAACTTGTGCTCAGAAACATGTTTATTTGTAAATGTGAAACCTGATGCTGTTTCTCCATTATGAAAACAATAGCTGTCCCTGATCAAAGAATGCTTTTTTCTGATTTTTCCAAATTTAAGTAATTCTATGGATGATGAAGCTATATAAAAGAATTTTAGGGGAAAAGTCTGTAATAATGAATGCACTCCCCCTTTCCTGCTGCTTCCTAAAGTATGTAAATAAGACTTGTAAGCAGCCTAAAACTGGATTGAGTGGTGAGGATAAGACAGAGGAAAGTACTGCTTAAATTATTGTTGTAGCTGAAATAAACTGTCATCAATGTACTTGAGAAAACTGGGTTGAGATTTTACAGAATTATTTTTTGTCAGTTTTTGAGATGCATTTAGTTTGCAACAGGATTTAGTAAATACTGATTTCACAAATACAAGTCATATTAAAAAGCAGAAGCATTGAGGTGAGCTGCATACCATTTTGAAGCTGTATTCTACTAATGGTACCTTCTTATGAATGGTACACACTAGCACAGCTTGAAAACCACTGGTGTGAGAGAAATTACATGGTTGGGCCTCAGAATTATTTCTTTTCCTTGTTGTTGATCTTGCTATGAACATTTTCATTCCTAAGCAGGATTTGCTCTGCTAGTCTTAAATGATGAGTAAAGAGTGGGAGCTTTGGAACCAAACCATTTGGCACTGGTGCTATGCAAGGATTGCTTAATGTGTGGATTGAAGACATGAGACAATTACAGAGTAATAGACATTACAGATGGAAAAAGATCTGTTAGGTCATCCAGTCTGCCTCCTTACAAATTTGAGACTATTCCCTACAGAACATTTTCCAACATTTTGCCAGTTTGGTTTTAAATGTCCCAAATGATGGAGATTCCACTGCTTCCCTTGGGATGCCTTTGTACTGCTTTGCAGATCTCATTGCCAAGTAGTTTTTCATGATGCTCAGTTGCAGTCTTTACTTGTTTTTCTTATTACTTTTTGTAATTTATTTCTATTTTCAAAAGTAATTCTTTAATAATTCTAAAAATCAAGCATATAAATATTATGTGTAATTATTAGTATCACATTGACTGTGTTGTCCCTTAATCCTCTGTAGTGAAATTGTGTGTTTTTAATTTTCAAATGTTTTTCTTTACATGTCAACGTTGCCAGCTCTCTAATCACTTCTATTGGCCTTCTCAATACACTCACTTACACTTATGTATCAATGCCCATGAACACCTCTTCATAGTGAACATTTTACCATTTCCTGGTGGACAAATTAATCTTGGGAATACTTTGGGTATATTGGTATGGACCTGCAGTTAGGGATTCTGTGTTATTTCTATAGATGCATAGAGAGAGTGCAACAAAGGGAAGAAGGAGTAGTCATAGTTCAACTATTCTGAGTGTTCATGCATGTACATTAGTGATATTCCTCTGAGGCAATATATAAACAATGTGGAAGTAAGTCCTGAATGAATAAATGACTTTTTGCTGAACAACCCCAGGTATAAACTTTACAGTTACAGCATACAGATATAGGTTGCCACTGTTACAGCACTTATAAACTTGTGTCATGTTCATTTGGGAGTCTGAGTGTTTCCTGATAATAAGCTCTTATCTCACAATTTTTTGTGATGCTAGTGTCAAGTGTAGTAACTCAGAGAGTAGTTGTGTTTTATCCTTAAACTTAGTGTAGACACCAATTTCCACATGTATTTATTATCTGAACAGGTGATTAATTCATCAGGCTCAATAAGCAGTTTGACCAGTTGCTGTTGGCTTGGCACAGCCAACACATATTTGTGTCACATGCATGGTCTCTTTTTCATCTTCAGGAAACAAACCTGCTGTAAACAGCAGGACCATTTTCTGTAACAATAAGGAAAACATTTTAAGGGTATAATTTCATAGTTAGCTTAAAGCATTGCTTGCTGTCTGTCTTTCCCTTCCACATAGTAACATAGAGAAGCTTGCTTATCTGGCTAAAAGTCCAGGAAAATGAAAATCATGATGACTGCTGCAGCACAAGGACTTTATGGAACACCACACAGAACATGAGGATTGTGGGGTTTTTTTAAGACAGCACATCTTTGACCAGTTAAATCTACCATGTGTATATTCTTAGTGTGTCCATTCCTAGAGAGTTTATCCTTTTTGATCTTGAGAAAAATATCCAACTATCTACTAATGCAATAGGTGCCTCCGGGTTTGTGTTGTTATTCACTTAGCTAAATATTTTGTTGTAGGTTATGCTCAACCATGTCCTTGTAACTCCTCTAGACCCTGTCTTAGACATGGGTTGAAACTGCTGCTTATAACTTATGTGTAATTGCATGGCAAATAGAATATTATGTGTATTTCTGCTGCCTCTCAAAATAATAAGATTTGAGAAACTTGTATGTGTTTGCTTTGTGTTACATAATCTGAAATCTTGGAGCAGTGGAGTTAATGTCCCTGACTATGTACATCAGCAAGTACACTGCTTTCAGATACTGTGGTTGTTGAGGGTCTTAAAAGGATTCCTGCGGTTGACTAAATCAAATAACCCTTTTCCATTCTTGGTATCTGGTACTTAAAATCTGTAGGTAGAAGTAGGTAGAAGACCTTCTCATTATGCCAAAATAGTGCCCCACATACTTGTGCCTTTCCTCCCCATCTTTGACCAATACATCCAACACCCTTGGATATCATTTCTCATTTCTCTTTGTACCTTTTCTAAATTGAGGGCTAAAGAGAGAGAAAATCCCTAAAGTGTATGTCTGTACTCCTAACTTCCCCCCCCACCCCCCCGCCCCTTTTCAGTTTAATGGGAAAGTGTAAAGTTACACAAGTGTATGTGAAATCCGCAGATCATTTGGTTGCACCTTGCAGTCCCCACCTTGGAGACTGAAGTATATTTGAGCCTGGTCCCTCTGCTCCATCCTCGTAACCTATATCTGCTAAAATTCTCAGGTATGTGGTAGTATCGTTTATATAATTTAGATCTTGATCTTCTCTTAAATATTTTTAAGAACAGGAATCGGGCTAAAAAGAGGGATTTCTTATATATTCCCATTGAATGATAATCTTTTGCGTCTAACTGTCAAATTATTTTTTCACCTGAGAGAACTTTCCCAACACATCTTTTTCATAACTATGCTGTCCACATAATTCATGGCTGATTTTTGTAAATCTTGGTATGTTTTTCTGAAGATGGAATTCGATAGGTCTGTTTTTCAGTGGATCAACAGGAAAATTAAACTGGAATTTCTTGTGCTTACAGAGACCGTTAGGATTTTCAGTAATGATGACTTATGATACATAAGGATATGTGGCTTAGAAAGTTATTAATATATGATGTTTTGACAGATTTTGCTTACTGTTACTGAAGTTGTTGATGGCTGGTGGTTGCTTTGAAGGTTAAAATAGTAATTTTAATATGGTTTGGTGAAGGAATCCATAGAGTCTGCAAGTTTTAATTTCTGCTGAATTTTAGTGGATTTTTATAAAATATATTCCTTTTGAGTATTAATTAATATTGAGAGATGAAAAGCAGAAAAAATAATTTGACCTTTTACTGTTGAAAGTATAAATATTTATTATTTTATTCGATGGTGTTTACTGGATTTGAAAAGGATTAAGTGAATAGTAATACTGAACACCTATAATATGTGTCCTTTTGACCTATGGTGAACTGTAATTGTTCTTTCTTAGTTAAAACACTTCCACATTGTTTGTAGGGTTTTACAATATAAACACAGCCAGAATGAAGTGCACCAAAACTTCTCTACCACCTGGGAAAGACAGTATCTTTTCAGGAGAGCTTGATTGGAGTCATTGGAAGCATTACATAGCATAGGAATGAGAAATGATAGTATTAATGAGCTTATCTCATCAGGAGTACTGAAGTAATTCCCTCCCCTTCCCCAGATCAGCAGCAAGGGAGATCTATTCTTAGCAATAACAAACAGTAAATTATTAGTGTGAGTTATTATCAGATAATTTGTGGTTGTGGACCAGGTTTCTGCTCTAAGGCTAGTGCATGAGTATAAACCCAAAATATTATTCTTGGTCAGAAATGCTCAAAAAAGTCAAGAACAAAGGAAGATGAAAACTCCTCTGTATAATGGTGCTTCACTTGCAGAATTCATTTGCATCCAACCTGCCTACGTAGTCTGATTGCTCTCTGATTTGCCTTTGGTTATCTTCTGTGAGGCATAATGGGAAAGGCTACTTGGAGGAGTGATGGGAAGGGTAAGCTGCTGCCACCAGTGCTACTCATCTACCTTGCATCAGTTGCTGAAGTTTGATATGTTGTCAAGAAAGATGTGAGCCAAAAACTAGCTGTGGGCTGAATGAATTACTTTGAGGAAGGCAGTCTACTCTTACCTATTTCTTTGTTGTTTACTCCTCAGTTATGGGAAGGGATTAGATATTTACTGTGCACACACAGCACAGTTGAACTTTATAAATCAAGTGTTGTCAGGACTTAGTGAATTTATTGTGCTATTTGCAGATTGACTGCTGTGTGCATATTTGTATAGAAATGCAGGCAGTGTGACTCAAACCTGAGAGAAGGTAGGATGTCAACTGAATTCAAACTTGCCACTTAAATCTTGTTCTAGGAGAATATTACTCTTCAATATACTCAACTACAACATTAGACAGAAAATTTTTCTGCCCATGACTGACTGCTTTTAGAGGCTTCTTCTCCTCAGTCCCACTGATTTACTACACTGCAGGTGTTTGGCTGTCTCTAGCGGTCCATGTATAATTTAATGGTAATCCTGAGCTTGTCCTCTTTTGGTCTAAAATTTGCAAAGAACATCCAGCTTCTCAGACACACTACTGAACAGCACAGCTTGGTTTTGAAACTTTTACTTACACTTGGTATGCAGTAGTTGTTAGTAAAATGCTAGAACATATGAATTTTACTGACTGCAGCTACCTCCGGTATGGTGCACTCCTCGAAGAAAAGTTAAAAGAAAACAACCCAAAACCAACAACAACAACAAAAAACCCCTCAGCAATCATGAAAAATTACTTTTTATAGGTAAAATTCCCAAGCCTACACATGTCCCATAGTCCACCCACCTTTTTTCTCATGTGATGATCTGCTTTCCAGATGGGCCATTTTGCATGTGCAGGTGTGCAGTTGCGAGTACTCTTCCAAGGACTTTGAACTAAGCAACTGCACACAGTAGCTCATGGCTACTGCCTGCTTAACCCTTGACTCTCCCTGATCGTGGATGAACTTGCAGTGAGTTGGATTTCAGTTGAACTTTTAAAAATGCTTTCTGAAAAGGAAAATAAATTTCCTTTTGCTCAGAGCAATATGATAGAGATTTTGTGTCAACAGATTCCATGAGGAATCAGTTAATCTATGTAACATTTTTTTAATCTAATATAAAGAATTGAATTGTATAAATGGTATGTATCAAAACAGGTAAAGAAAGTTTTACTAAGTCACTTATTCAACTTATAAATGTTTCCAGAAATGTTTTTTTCATATCACAGATGCAGGGGTTTGGAGGATCGGACAGCACATTCCAGTGCTCTGTTCTTCCTTTCTTTTTTTGAATTCCTTCTCCCTTCAATCTGTACATTAGTATTTAGCTGCAAAAACTCTGGAACAAAGAAGAATTTAATATGATCCTGAATCAATTTGAGGGACTTCTCCTTCATGAGAAATATACAAATTTTCTGTCAAAGTTGATGTACATTCACATTTTTTGGAAGTCACAAGGAACAACTTTTACAAGAAAAGAGGGTGCCTGAGTAATGGACCAAGTAATGTAACTAAATGTGTAAGCAGATGCTTACTTACAAAACGTGTGTTGTGCTTTTAGAGATGTATTATGCTGCAGCTGTTCTTTACACCCTCCTCCACTGAGACAGGATAAATGAATTTGTAAGTGCTCCAAGTTAATTTCAGTACAGAGTGAAATAGATTCACATAAAGTAGTATCAGTAATATTAAATAGCTACTGTTTTTTCCGTGTTTCTTTCTTTCTTATCTAAATGAATGTCCCAGAATTAAACTGCATTTATTTAACTGAGCTTTGTTGATTATTAAAACAATATCTTTTCTGGCAATTTTAAACTTTATTCCTAATATATTTTTTTTAGACTACTTTGAATTGAGAATTATATACAAACCATACTAAGAAGAGGAAAAATCAAATCCTGTTCCTCACAAGAGGTAGTAAAATTAGTGCAATATATGCCAAACTGCTTCTAGATTTCACCTGAAGGGATCCTCCCTCTTTATCTTTTCCTTATGTCCTTAGGACTGTGGTTCCTATTTTATTTTTTTTTTATAACATATACTGGGGAAAATGCCAAGAAAGGGAAAAAAAAACTTTTTTAGGTTAAATATTATATGGTGACCAGAACAAATTACATAGACTGTCCATGAACTTAGCTGGACATAAACTCTTAAGGAAAAAAAAAAAGAAACTTCAGAAAAACCTTAAAAAATGGACACTAATGTCAAGAAACAGAGCTATGTTTAAGATAGCGATTTATTGAATCATATTATGGATATGGTGTGTTATATGATGTCATTCTCAGAAGTGTAACAAATTATGTTAGTAAAATTATAATACAGTCCAATGAGAGAAGGTAGTTTATTATCTATAAAGCAAAAAACTCCAAACTATACAATGATCTTTTGAGGTCCCTTCCAATCCCTAATATTCTGTGATTCTGTGAACTCAGCTGGCTTTCACCAAAGTTAAGAAATATTGTAAGTGTTCAGTTATTGTTAACATCCTGACAATAAGACATGCAAAGTTGCAGTGTTGAATGAAATATTAAAAAGTGATACTTGTTTTAAATGAATTTAAGGTTGTGGCTTAAATATAAACATATTGAATTATTTGAAAAATCATATGTGACCACTTAAATAAAGGAGTTATTACAATACATAAGTCCAATGGACCCATTTTGGGACTTGTCTCTGCAACCTTGATTGTGGCATTTCTTTGTTCATAGTTCTATACATTTTCATTTTAATACACAGATTTTTATGGAATTATTATAAAATTTTATCTTATTCATCACTGCAATTGCTCTGCATTTTGTTGGGGTGTTTTTTGGGTTTTGGTTTGTTTGTTTTTGTTTTTTAAATCACATCCAGAGCTATGCTATCTATATTGTAGTTCCAGTGCTGTCTTCTAGGTGATTTTTCTAGTTATATTTTTTTTACTGCTTGTTGAAGTCAAGCAGAAAAAAATCATTGATATGTGTCCATACCAAATTCTTGTACATGCATCAAGTAGAAATAAATAAGATTAAATAAGTAGGATTTCTACTAAGAGAAATTATAGAGCTTGATAAAGTCCCTGGGAATTGCAATAGGTACAAATAAACCCTCCAGTCTTGGAAATGATCAATGGCAGGTAGACAGTCTCCTTTTGGTTATATTTCTTCTATTGTTCTGGTATGGACAATTACCATGTCAAAGGACTTAACCAACTGCTTTAAAATGTCATTAATTTTCTTAAATGAAATGTATCACAGGAAATAGCTCCAGTGCTTAATTTCAGAAGCTTGGATAATATACTGTGAACCTATCTTGGGATGAGCAGTTCTCTAACATTTTGTTTGCCCTTGAGATTTAGAAGGAATCATATCTATAGTATTCATAATAAGTAGCAATTTAACCAAGTTCAAATTAGATGGGAACAAATGGATTAACAAGCACCTCATTAAAATTTTAATTTCCATTTCATTTATCAGTTTTAATAGAATCAACTCTGTTTCAGGGTGGGGGAGGATTAATTTCCAAGTATAACGTTAATTTCACTTGTTTTTATCAATAGCTTGAATTTTTTCTATAAAATGTACTTTGTCTAGTTTTGAAATATCTAACCTGCACATAAAACTAATAAATGTTTAAAGAATAAAGAAAATCCAGATTGATTCAGTGGATATTTCTTTTAAAGTACTGAACTTTACAGTACAGTTGTCTATAGTATTTTCTTCTAAGTGCTGATATGTGCTTATTTGTCACGGTTTTAAGAAGAATAAATGAATTTAAAATAAGCACATATTGGGGAGTTCTTGAAATAATTTCACTGAAAATATCAGTGTAAATATTTCAGAAGTAAATTCTGACTTTTAAACTTTACAGTCAGATTCCAACTTCAAAGTGATATTTTGAAGTATTCTGAATTTCTTGGATAACATATATCATAAATGTGTGCAGAATTCTCATAATTTAATGTTTTCTTTCAAATAAATCTATTCTAAAGCTTCAACTTGAATATATCTGTTACTGAAGAATTATTTTATAGAAAAATGCATATCTTGAAATGTGTTTTATTAACATTTATTTTCAAGGGAAAAATAAAATAAATTATAGGAATATAAGCATTGTATCTTCTGATGGTTCATCTGTCCTTCGAAGTTCCTGTATTCAGTCATGATGTGTCCCAGGTGTCAGGTGCCAGTTTTTTAGTTGCAGAAAGCTTTTTCTATAGGCATGTATTTCCCCAAATATTTACTTAATACTCTTTTCCATTTTGCACTGACATATATGAGTGGTGTTCCTCAGGAGTTGGTATTGGGACTGGTGTTGTCTAACATCTTTGTCAGTGATGTGGACATTAGTACTGAGTGCACCTTCAGCAAGTGTGCTGATGATAACAAGCTGTGTGGTTCGATCAACATGCTGAAGGGAAGAGATGCCATCCGGAAGGACCTTGACAGGCTTGAGAGGTGGGCCTATGTGAACCTCGTGAGGTTCAACAAGACCCAGTGCAAGGTCCTGCACCTGGGTTGGGG
>NW_010293264.1:0-9043 GCF_000700745.2 Antrostomus carolinensis
TCTAGCCAGGGTCAACCCACCACACCAATGTTTTTATTATTGTCAGTGTCAGTTGAAAAATCAGTTTAGGGATCAAATTCAGAAGCTCAGGAGACATGTCTTCCTCATGTGGCCACTTGACATTGACACCAATCTGACTGAGAGAGCAGGTAAATGATTTAGAGATTATATTCCCCTGCATCAAGCAGAGTGTCATGTAAAAGACTCATCTCTCAGATGGTTACAAATAAGTTTATATTAATTGAGTCTCGCACAGGCTTAAATTCAACACACTACATCAGGGCACAACAAGGTCAGTGTGCCTTCCAACACCCTGCTCAATAGCAAATTAAGCATATTTAGAGAGAACATGCCTAACTCTCTGACAGCACTGAACAACATCACCAGCTTTATGGCTACCTTTCATTCCATAATCTTGTCATTTTAGCAATCACTCAGAAGCCTGGTTTTAATTTGCAGCTCAGCCAGAGGAGATTCTGAGTCAATTCTTCCTTCTACAAAGTGTCTTCTACCTTTTACAAGAGTGTCCTAACCACCAAGTGACACAGCAGGCTGAGAAGGGCTGGGACCATTTGCTTTCCCCCTTGCCCACAACAACCCACCATATAGCTAAGAAGAATTACAGAGAGCTAAATGGAGTAAAACATAGGAAGGAGAGTGGAACTGTAGTATTGATGCTACAGACACGCAATAGATAGGAACACCTCGTGTCCCCTTCCTCTAAGGTGCCATACTAAATAAAATGTTAGATTTTTCAGCAGAGCCCAGAACTCAGGACTCCCTCTTTGTATTCAAAACACTTAAGCAGGCATTTGAGTGCTAGCAAATTCCCCCAGTTAATAACTGAGCCTCTGGGAATTATCACAATATCACAGCAATAATAATTCATTACATAGTAATGTATTTTATTTTTAAGGATGGCAGAAGATCTTTTGAAGTTATTTTTATGAACAGAAAAGTGAAGCAACAAGTAAGGATTTTGGTAATTTAGTAGTCCTCAAAATTAAACAGGTCACTAGAAGACATTGTATTCCTAAAAAGACTTTTGCAGACAGTCTGATTCCATGGTATGGACCCAAGCAGGCAGACAGAAACATCACTCTTGCTCAGAGGCTTTGTTCACTCTTCTGAGAAAAAGAGGACTGAGCCTGAGTGTCCATTTTATTGTCCACACTACTTAGCTGTTAGTCACTCCTTGGCGCACACCACGACAACTGACTCCGAGAGGTATTTTCTGCTAGGGGGATTTTCTGCTAGTCCTAAGTAGTGTTGCCAAGAACTAGTCAATGACACTTGAATTCTGGTACAGAAGTCAGTCCCTGACCCTCTTTTTTGCTTGTTGATGTACCCAGAAGTACCCCTCAGTGACTGTGAGAGCAGGGTCCTGTGTTGCTACAGTAGTACAGCAAAGGGAACTTTTTCCAAGTGACTGAGGGAATGTGAATGAGCAGACTCCAGAAAAATAACAAGAATGAATTAGGTGGCAGAAGGAGGTTCAATACAAAAATCAGTAAGTAAATAAATGGAGCTACCTGGAAGCAAAACTGTACATTTGATGGCCTACATTGTAAAGCATCAGACATGTACCACACTCTTCCCCAGATCAAATACGTTGAATAAAGTGTTCCTTGTAGCTCTGATCACTGACTAATCAGCTGACAGAAACAAGTAAATGCAGAAACACTCATGATCCCATGCTCTTCGGTACTCTGAGCTAATTTTCTCTCTTGAAAGCTTACAGAATATGGTGATGTCCCTAAAAAAAAAAAAAAAAAAAAAAAAAAAAAAAGAACAAAAGAAACTCACAGCCAATTGGAGAAACAGTGCTTTGATGTTGCTGTCCCACCATGAATTTAAAGGATATGGATAATTTACAATCTTGATTAACAATCTCAGAGCTGCAATAGCTCATCCTCTTCACATCCCATCCTTTTTATTGAACGTGCTTAAGTATTCATGAACACATGATGGTAATCTTGTTAACATTATGAAAAGCAATGACATCCTCATTATAAACAACTTGAAAATGCTCATGATCCTTTCACCAGAATGAGCTTTGTACAATTAGAAGGCTGAAAAAGGCACAGGTGCACAACACACAAGGTGACAAAATTGTAATTGTAAGATACAACGGAATTGCAGTGTCCAGGACAGTAGATTTTGCAGCTACAGAGGGCAAGACACAGTAGTACTCCTTGTAATACTAATTTATCTTAGGTGTCATTTCAGTCATTCAGACTGAAAACAATCACAGATTCAGGGGCATGTAGGTACTTCCATCCAAATCTGATAGGTGGGATCTATTTAAGGCTCTTTGCCTTTCTCATTATGGTGAGAAAAGTTTTGTTCTCCTCGATCAAGAAGGACGTTGGAACATTTGACCATGACCTCTCTTGGTTTCTCCAGAGATACATTACGCCATTTATTATCTTTTTTATATTTTACTATTAGTGGACAGTTTGCTACGGATATGGGTGTGGTGGGTGTTTTTGTTATGGAAAAAGCTTTTTGGCTATGGTCAACAGGAGGTTCAAGTGGAGTTGATGTCCTATCAACCTTTCTGCGTAGCTCTTGTATCTACCACAGAGATAAGATGAAGAGTATAATAAATAGATGTCAAAAATCTTCAGATTCTACCTGAACACAATTTCTTCAGGGACCTCATCAAGGAAATGTATACCAAAAAAGGCTTGGAAATTCAGTGTATTCTGTGCAGCCCAGTATGTCAACCTCAGAACTTGCCTGTAGTCTTGCTATGAAAATGGTAATAACATAAGCTACCTTGATATTAAAAGAGCACAGGATTTCTTCACAGCCATCGGCTGCACTTCAATTTCAAAGAAACTCAAAATCCAGGTTTTCTACATAGGGACAACACAGTTCTGGAGTTTCCAAATATTTTCCTTTCCTTTCCCTTCCTTTAATTTTCTTACTTTCATGCATCAGATCTTTGTATTGTTGGATATTGATGAGTAACAGAGTCTGAAGATGTGTATTAAAATCTGCCACATTCCCTGTGCCTACAGCTGAACACAACCAGAGACTGGTCCTTAAATACTCACACGTGTGCTGTCACACACACATATACCGATGCATAGGGAGATAGACACAGCAGGTAAGGAGTAGATTTCAAGAAACACTGAACCCAGATAAAGAGGTTGGTTTGACATTTTGTGATGCAAGTGGGGCTCTGAGATCTGAATTCCATTTATTGTTTTGGCCTTTCAAGAACCAATAGGGAAGGAGACAATTTCATCTACAGTTCAGCACTTCTGCTTAGCCAGCTAATCAAGCCTCTGTTAAGTGGGTTAAGTGGCAATGAAGGAAGAAAAGGTACAGCAGATGTGTCACACTCAGCCTGGAAGAATCATATTTGACTTAAATACCTTCACTGCCCTGATGTGAAAAGGGACAGTTAGCAAAAGATTTCATTTACCTCACTGGAGACCTTCTGTTTAACAATGTCTGCAGGCAAACCGAATGAGGCAGAGTGATATAAAAAAATGTGGTCTTTTAGAAAACTAGATCTGCTTCTCTGCTGTCAAATAAACCTGCATAAGTACAAACACTTTTAGAAAAAGGTGGAGATGTGGCAAACACTTCTGCAAACATGTGGCATATTGTGTTTTTTTGGCATTTAGCCTGCCCAGACATACATGAGAACATAAAGTGGTGTGGAATTCAACCCAACACTTGCAGTAACGAGAGTATACTTTGCATTCAGGAAAGCTTTTAAGTGCATGTTTAAGGTTAAGTGTGGGATTCATCACCCTTCCTCAGCCTCGAAGTAATTTCTAGCAACATTTGGGTGCATCTCTGCCAATATAATCCGCTGGAGCAATGCACATTTTTCTTTCTGAGAGTGAACTATTCATATCCCCAAAAAGCAATTTCATCCATTCCAAAACAATTTATGAATTCAACATTAATTTGATGAATAGTTTCAGCTGGGAAGGCTTTCTCAAACTTAGACTGGCATAAAAAAATACCTGAAAGAGCCACTTCTTTCCTCCAGTTATCACCAATCCAGATACAGAAAACGTGGAGTTCCTCTTAAAATGGACTCAAACCCTCAGCTTCTATCTCTAAAGAAAGGTTCCTAAACAGCACAGGGTAAATTATCTGAAGTTATGGGCTCATTATCTCTTCTTGATACTGTTCATCTTTGCATAAACTGCTTATGAAATTCTCTGGAACAGGGGCTGGAAGCCAGGTGTCAGATCTTTTGCTGGCTCAAAGAGCCAGACAAGTGGTCTGTAAACCGACATCCAAAGAAGGAAATTAAAAAAGAAGAATGAATGCTTCAGTGTACCACTACCCTCATTCCTAAAATTGGCCTTCCTAGATATGTAGATGTTTCACGCCTTCTGTCAGGACCATCTCCAAATAGCGTAATTGAATTCTGTTATCTCCTTTGTTTCTCACATCTGTCTTCCTCTTTATTTATTTATTTATTTATATTCTTTTTATCCAAGCTGGTAAGCTTGAATTCTAAAGCAAACTGTGCTGTCACTGACCTTTGAGAACGGGCTCCATTTAATCAAACAGAACTAAATAAAAAGCACAAATCTGGAGTAAGACCAGTAGTTTGCCAAGGTAGTAACAGACCCATAGACAATTGTGTGACATTGTTATTAGCCATTAAATGGTTGCCTACTTCACTCCTGAGATACCTGCCTTAATGGTCACTAATTGATTTACATACCTAAGATCTTTCCAGAAGGATCTTCTGGATTTAATGTCCTCAGCCATTAAATACTGATACAGAGTGATTCCATTAGGAAACCACAAAATATTTTGAGTGTGGAGCTGGAATGCAATGCATAATAATTACAGCAAGTCACAGGGAAGAGAATTTTTATTTAACATGTCTACCAAAACAGCAGATATTAATGCATTTGAGTAACTATTTTAAAAGGAAGGTTTTATAGTGGATTGTTTTGTTAGTTAGTTTGGGGGTTTATTCGTTTTTTGGTTTTTTTTCACAAATTTTAACTTAATCTGGAAGAACTGAGGTTCACAGAGAAAATGAATTCAAGACATAAAAACATATCTCTGACAAGCAGTACAGAGGGAAGTATTTCCTCTGAGCTAATTCAGGGTCACATTACGCTGCGCACCCACAGCAGCTGCTGTGGTGAAAACCCCCTATTAACAGGAGGTGCCATGTCCAGAGCAGAACCTTTTCTAATCATCAGTTAGTGTTGGCCCTAAAATCTTTTGCAGCAGCCACACCTCATCTCAGGCTTAAAGGCAGATTACACAGGATGATTCATTCACTGAAAGTCTGTTAAAAAGAAAGGGTAGCTTTATAAATATGCTTACCCACTGACTTTTGTCTCTTCCTCTTTAAATCAAGTATCTTTTTCCATGCAAATTTGGAGTCGAAGGCAAGATGCATTTCAGATGTAATAAAACCAGCAGGCCCACGCTTAAGAAGTTTCTCAGGTGAAGAAACCAAATTTCCTTGTACAAAGAAAAAAGTCTTATCCTCCTGTGTCAGAGTAATACGTTCTTCAAGCCCTGACCATTATGCATTCCATTTATACCACTTCTTTAATCAAAGCTAAACCTGGTGAATTGCAAATAAGAACGAAAATATTAAATGTGAAAGGCCAACTCGCTCATCTATATTTTTTGTCAAAATGACAGTTTTAAAATTACATAGGTAAAATACTTCACTAAATAAGGTTATAAATGTGCAATTCATCATGGCAGAACATTTTTATGCGTTTTAAAACTACTCTTTTATTTTAAGAGGTGAGGACGCAAAATGGTAGGCTCTTTCTTCATCTTTTCATTTTGCAGTTTATTTTTGACATAGCAAAGATGCAGTACGGTTGGAAAAGCTCTTGGAAATGTATTTGTACCCTTCTCTTTCTAAGCTGATGCTTACTGAAGAACATATTTCAAAGGTAAAGGTAAGTTGCTATCCTCGTTAGTGTATGTACATGCACACCACAAGCCTTTTACTAGATAAAATCCTCACTGCTTCCCAAAGGCCATATATTGTCAAAATAGGGCCACTCTATTCCCCAAATCCTTTACTAAGGTACTGTGTAGCTGAAGCAGGAGAATCAGATTTCTTATCCCACTATTTATGGGAATTCCTGAGTAATCCATTCGCAGCATAGTGTCTGTTCCCCAGTGGCTATGGATTTGTTACCCTGTTAAACACGAATCACTGGGAAAACTTGGAGGGAAAGGTAAGCAATAAAGCTGAAGAAATAAGGCAAATGCTTTACTAGAAATTCCCATTGGTTCACTGTAATTTGCCTGAAATCCTTGTTTTTCATTGCAACTGTGAATTCACATACTGAGACTGCAAAAAAGGATTAAGATAAAACTCATGGCACTGAGTCGAGAAAAAATAACATTGTTGCAAGGTCATAGAGAAGAAGATCCAGGTAGTCTGCTGCATATGATGTTTTTGAGAAGCTGGAAAGAATAGAGCTTGAGGCAGGACGAAGAACTGTCACAGACGGAACGAAAGAAAAGAGGAAAATGTGACCTGACTCCTGTTACACCCTGGGGAGATTGTCTCCAAATTCCACACCGGGACTGGGTCAACCACAAAGACACTGACCCAGAATAATGTACCTCAGATCTAACATTAACCCCAGTGCCTCATGGGTTATAGTTCAGAACACCTGTGTGATTGCGAACATCTGTCAAAGAAGCAATTTCTTCCTCCGATTAAGTTCCCTGGGTGTGAGATTAAGGCCACCACGGATATCTGAGCAATAAAGTTAACCAACTGGTGCACTTTGATTTCAAGAGTTATCAGTTACATATTCAGTCCCCACATGGCCCCACTCCCAGAAGGCATTCATCAAAATAATCCCAGCTACAAGAAGACAGTGAATCTTCAAGACCCTTGCCACACAGTTAGAGGAAGATGATCTCAGGGCTGAACCCTCTGCAGGAAGGCATGATGACCAGATCTTTGAGGAACCTACTGCCATTCCTGAGTCACCCAATAGTTTGCTGGTGACCATGCTCCTTGCCTCAATTTCCCCTTAATCAGAATTTGATCACAAGAGTGGTTTCCATTTCCCTGTGGAAGCAACCTTAGGCTGAACAGGCAATCTCAGGTGGATATTCACTGTAGGCAGCAAGAGTTTTCACAGTAAATGGGTTGACATCACATGTTTTATTATGAAAGGAAAACAAAAATATTTTTTTGTGTGTTTTCTGATGTTTTTTTACTTACCTCTGGTAAAAAAGCAAAACAAGCTGCGACGAGGGAGTTGCATAAACCCATAATTTGGCAGCCAATTAGTCTTTGATTTAGACAGTTGCTTTTTGAATTTTTTTTTTAATGTGATTCCTTGCAGCTGAGAAATTTACATTTTAAAAAGTGCTTAATGCCAAGGCAGTAGTGGAATCCCACATTTGTCAAAGAAATAAACTGAGACAAAATCCAGTTCTTGTTATCATCCTAAACTGGTACTGCTTTAAAAGAAAATGAAGGAGAGGAGGGGAAGAACTTTTCCTCTGCTGATAAGGGGCTTGTGGTGAGAAGCAGGGGAGCCAGATTCCTTGTTGCCTCTTTGCCCTGGCTAGGATGGGACATACACAGACGTGCACAGCAGACAGAAATAACTCCCATATAGCTTAGAGCATCTGTGGAAATTTGTTACCAAAGGGGGAGATAGGGCAGTCTGAGCAGAACAGAAATTAGGACAGTGCGACTGTGACCTTCTCCTAGTGACTCTGGCCAGAGAGGCTGCAGACACAGGTGTGACACTTAAGCTGTCTTTACCATCCCCAGAAAAATCAAGGTAGCCTCTAAACTGAAACAATATCAGTGCAGGCATCTCGTTTGCAGTCAGCTCTTTGGGCTGTGTATAGATCTAGTGGCAAGAACAAACTGCAGCTTCTTTCATAAATGCAGATGCTGGAGCTCGCTTCATTTTAAACACAGTCATGTCAGAATGACACTGCTTTGTACTGAATACAAAAGGAGAGAAAAAATACTCCTGTTCACTGTAATGAGACCAGTTGCTAGAAGAAACATCAGCCTTGCTGAAACATGGGAGTAACGCCATGCGTGTTGAACCCTGCTAGAAATAACAGCTTCTGAGTATGTGAGGCTATCCAGAGTCAACTAAAGAATGTAGTGGCTTGTATATGTTTGGTGAAGAATGGAATTAGCAGTAATCTGAGTTATAGTAGACATGGATTAGGCATTGATATCCCTTAGAGCTCACAAGGTACATTCCTACCTTCTTCTTTAGTTCCTAGCTGTAATACTCCCAAAGCTTGGTCTTGCTCACAACTGAAGTCACAGTTGCTCACAACTGGTGCACATGGCACAGGGAGAGCCCCTGTCCCTGTTTTCCATGCCTATGAATCCTGCAGAGGGAAGACAGAAGTCTTATAGACATGGAGATATTTACCTTAATAATTAGTTTTTCAGATGCTGTTCTTGCACAGCTCCTCTGTGAGACCAAGGGGGAAATCTGTGGTCCTTACAGCAGCCTGGGTGGGGGTTACTGGGAGCCCGAGCTTGAAGCAGCTCCTATTGGGGTGTATGAGTGATATCTTGCAGGCTGGGCATGGGAACCACTCCCACTCTGGTAAAGCAAGTTCAGCAAATGCCGCCACAAGAGTTGGGGCTGGAGCAATTGCTCTGTGAGCCCCAAGGGAATGGGGCCTGTTCCACCTGGAAAAGAGACAGCATCAGAGGAACCATACAGCAGACCCCAGCACTTCTAAAGAGGTCATTGAGAAGATGGAGTCAGGCTGTTCACAACAGTGAGTGGCAGCAGAGCAAGAATTTCTGATCAAGAAAAATAGCATTAAAAAACCATTAAAGAAAGCATTTTTCACTCTCAGGCAAATTAAGCAGCAGAACAGCTTGTCCATTGCAGGTTTTAAAGCCCCAGCTGGATAAAGCCCTGTGCAACCTAGACTGATCCCACAGCTGGCCCTGCTTTGAGCAGTATGTTGGACTAGAGACCTTCTGAGGTTCATCCAAATCTGAATGATTTTGGCACTGTCCTGCAGGGCATCCTTATCTCTAAATTGGAAACATGTG
>NW_010293265.1:0-44638 GCF_000700745.2 Antrostomus carolinensis
CCTCTTCCCAGGGTCACGGCTTACGCGTTACAAGCTTGTGGAACAGTTTATGGGATTGGGTCCTCGGGTCAAACCCGCCCGGCTGAAAGAAAAAAAAACCCAAACAAAATAACAAAATTTAAGAAACAACTGTAATTAAAGTTACTAGCCACCATCCTGTGTGAGGATGGAAAGAAGGCGATTGCCATGGCTGTCACTTTTTAAGTGTCCTTGTTTCAAATATTACTCAGGGAGGACACAGTAGCGTTACACATTCTGTGGTTGTATTTGTGCCTCATGTACAGCCTGGTGTATGTTTCCAGCACCAGAACACAATGTTCAATCCAGAGAAAAAATACCCGAGTTTTTATATTTTTATTTCTAAACTTTAAAACTACATAATGTCTTTTTAATAGGTTATGTAGGTGGCACATATTGGATAGATCTACAGAAAGCCATGTCTAAGATTCTCTGAGCCTACAGAGGAAAGATAAAACCGATGCAATTTTCTGAAAACAAAGTTGATCTGTCCAGACAGGGCCTCTGAGGCCGGCAGACGTGGCTCCTTACGTGACTGGTGTGATGGTGAGAGGGTGGATCTTTAAGTGCGCCCTATATACACCTTTACCAAAGGTCTGGTTTTATAGATGCAGAAGAATTTGAATAAGCCAATTAGTAACTTCTGGGATGAACACAGAACTCCGTCTAGCTGATGATTTATTTACAATAATTTTTTCTGTAACAAATAGAAGTGGCAGTAGAGATCTTGGCCCCACAACGGAACATTGAATAGAGTTGAGACAGTGCTGATCCTCCTGCCTTTATCATTTCTTGTCAACTATGTGGTGGTTTATCTCATAACGCTTGGTGCTTTTCTCAGTGGCAATCCTGCTAGGAGTAGGGAAGGAGAAACAGAAGTAAAAGTAGGGTGTGTCTTAAGAAACTAAGATCCAAGAGGTGATAGAATGAAAGCGTTTGCCCCATCCACAGTTACCACCCCTGTCACCGTGTTATCTTGTGACTTGTATTTTGTGACTCATTGCTGAAATTCCATTTTCATTCCGCTTTCTTTTTGGCCTTTCTCTGCTGGAGTTCTGTGCTGGGGTGTTTTGCGTTGTGGTTTTTTTGGTTGGGATGTGTTGTGTGTTGTGGTATATATGTATTTGTGTTGGTTTAACTTTTCTCTTTCCACAGTTGTCTCCTCCTCCACAGTAAATAGAGTAACTAATTCCTCTCAGATGGTATCATTTTCCTAATTATTATTATTATTATTAGCACCTGTTTTCTTAGGAAACTTTTCACCATTACATATGTGGATACCTAGTGTTGAGACATGTTCTCTCTGAAGCTTGGTAAATCTCACAGATGTGTAAATAGAAGAGTTGATACTAAAGGAGGAGGTAACAGAGTTGATACTAAAAGGATACTAAAGAGTTGATACTAAAGGAGGAGGTAACAGCACATGGTGAGTGAGTTTGTATAAAGTTTATTTTGCTCTAAAGATAGTCTTTGCTCCTGGATGCTGTTAAAAGACAGAAACCTTCTCCTCATCCAGAAAAACCCCAGAACAGCCTTATGTTGTTACTGTTTTCCACAGAGAGAGGAACATTGGGAGCAAACCAACTAATACTCTATTGTTCTCACAGAGTATCTATTTAAGAAGGTGGCTTGAAATTATTCTTTATCTCTGCAAACAGGCCGATACCTCTGCTTAGATATTGTTAAACCTCTCTTCTTCCCTTCTGTGCTGTTGAACTTGCCTCTCCACTGATATGCCAAGAGCACTACAGGAGGTCCCACTTTTCTCACATCTCAAACTATGATGTTGGTTTTCTTTTCTAAGGCACTCATCCCCCCTGTTACTGAGAGGTCAAGTACTGTCTCAGCTTGTCAGTTCTCATCTTTCTTCCACATATTTGTTAAATCTCCACTTATTTCAGTTTCCTTCTCTGCTTTGCCCATTGAAACGTTTAGGCTGCTCTTGATCTTTGACTACAGCATATCACACTAAGCAGCAGTAGTTTGTAGTATTCCCTCTGGTTTCTATCCAGTTATTGTTTCTTGGATTGTAGTCATGTTGGGCTATCAAGTAATCTTTTTTGTTTGTTGTACAACTAGGACAGGGCATCCTAGCTCAAGATTAGTGATCTTAAGTACTTCCATAAAATGAAAAGTGTATAATAGCCCTGTAAAATATTGTTCAGTTTGTCTGCAGTCTCAGAGACTTTCAGCCCTTGGAGTGTAAATCGGGCATTGGCTCTGTCCCAATTTCTGTGCAAATAAAAATCAATAGCTTAAGCCAGCGACCTTCAAACACCTTATACTAAGGGGCTAGCTAGCTTGAGAGATTTGAGTTGAAATGTGTTTGCAGTCAATGAAGCAGTAAATAATTGGCTGTTTGGTACTGCTTCTACCTACCCAGTGCAGCCTGAGTGTCGAGATGCAGTTGTGAAACTTAACTCAAGTTTGGGTAACTTGAACTGGTGTGGCAGGGAAGATGCTCCTGATTCACTCATGCACTTAAAAATGAAAGTTCAGAATCTACCAAACTCACTAGACTCTGGCTATTGTGGATAATATTATATACTTGTTACCTATACTTACAAAGATGTTTTCACAGTCACTGTTTCCATTGCTTTATAAACATAAGTCGAGGTTTCATTTTAAATTTTTTTGTGACCAAAAAAAAACCCTAATTATGGAGACAATCAGTAAGCACCAGATCTTCAGCAAAGCTTGGTACTGTCTAAACTTGCATGGTGATTCCTCCACCATCCTCTAGAGTGCTTGTGAACGCAGGCTGCTATTAGCCAGTAATCAGATGGATTGCTGTAGCAATACCTGTCCCACGTCCTACATGGTTTTGCTGTGAACTTTTTGGTCCCTCCCCAAGCCCCAAGCAAAACCTGTGTGAAACAAACAGTTTGCATCTGGGGATAGGAAAGGCTGTTGTCAGGATGATGCAGATGTTCCTGCTGTTGTGCAACCGAGTTCCAATGCACTTGTTAATTCACCTTACCAAAAGTATTTGCTCTCGTAGAAATACTCTTCATATAGATTTGTAGGTATGAAAAATAGCATACAACTTACAATATATGTAGTGATTTTTTTTTCCACACAGTTTTAGCTACTGTTTTCCATGTAAATATTAATCAACAAGAAATATCATGGGTATACAAAGGTATAAAAGTAAACATAAGGAGGTAGCAAATCTTGAAAAATAGTAAAAGAGAAGGCATTGTAGAGTGCATTAGAAACTCATTATGAACTTACATAAAGTTTCTGGAGAAAGACTGTTCCTCAATAAAAAGAAACTGGTGTCTCGGCTGAGTAGCAATTAATTTTTTAGCAGTCACAGCAATGAGGTAAATCAGATCATCTCACATAGCAGTGCTTCTTCATGTTGCTTGTAAGGGTTACAGTAGTAGATCTCTTTGAAATTATTTATAACACATTGCTGCTCTCTTCACCTAAATTTGTGGGATACTTTATCCGAGTAAATTAAAATTAAGCTTTGTCTAGAAGTTAGGAGAAAGTGATGCTAATAATGATGTCACAGGGACCTAAGCATGTTAATATATACATGTTGAGTCAAACATTGTGAAACATGGATTTCTTCAGTTATTCCTTTGAGGTGGGATGAAGAAGAGAGAAACTATTCATGCTTAATTGCATTCACAGAAGTATAGTTAAGGTTTATCAAATTGTTTAACATATTAAATTTTTTTCATTATTTCACAAAACTTTTCATCAGGACAAGGGGTACAAAGGATTAAAAAGGTATTTCTGATGAAAGTCCTTCTTTTTGCAGTTGAAATATAGTAATGTACATGCTGTCACAAACAGCTGATTACACATTTCCTTTACTTCCAGTAACCTGCTGCCCATGGTGTGATGCTTTTGGCTGGCCAACCCCTGCTCCTGCTGCTGCACACCCAAGCACAGGTCCCCTGGAGGTTCTGTCATTTGTGATGGAGTTCTTTGCAAGTTTCCTGTCCAGACCTAACTGGCACACTCTGGCTCAAAGCTTCAACTAAATAGTTGCAAGTCGACAGATTTGATAAGGAGTCTTGAATTACACCATTCTCATTTCGGCCAGTCCAGTTTATCCAGATTTATGAACAGGCAGAAGCCAATTTTTCTGCCTTCTCTTGGCCTGTTAGGTTGTGTTAAGCACCATTTTCCTCAGTTGTCCCAGCTGACTTGTAGGCTACATCTTCCCTCCTTACCTTCATGTGTACATTTCCTTCCAGTGGAACTGAGAAGAAGGAATACAGAGGTGATTGCACATCCAGGTTTTGCCCCAACGTGCAGTCTGGATGTGGCTGAAATGCAGTGTGGTGATGAATGAGTTTCTTCAGTCCACTGATCGCTTACTCGGTTTCTTTGTGTAGTTCTGCATTTAGGTATTTAAAAAAACCATACAACAACCATACAACAACCTCAAATGGGACTTTAGACTTAGTATTTACTGATCCCAAATTTTATATAAAAATTCATATCCAGGAGTTAGAAAAGCTGTATAGTTTTACTGGCTTCCAAATGTGTAATTTACTGAACTAACAGTCTGCTGCTGCTTGCAATTACTTCAGGTGGAATAGTGGCTGCCTTGTCCTCTAAAGTAGAGGAACTGAGTCATAAATTCTATAAAGATTCGGGTACAAAATGAAACTGGTTACTTGGTTTTCATAGAGAAATGGACAGGGCACACTTCAGACCTCTCTTTGTTTGCTGTGCAGTGTCTCATCAAAACCTGTACTTAAACAAGTGTAAACATAGGACCTTCACGCTTTCCTAATGTTGCACACTGAGTCTTGAGGAACACAGTTTTATCCAGAAATACTTTAGTTGGTGGCTAGGCATTTAAATGCATGTATAAATAAGTGATTGTTGGTATATCAGGCAGAACAGTAAAAATATTTAAAATACTAACCAGAACGAAGCAATAACCATTTAATTGTCTGAAGTGAAGGAGTACTTTTTATTTATCTGATAAAGGCCATTTTCAAATCAGAATTTTCCACTGTCGTTAAGAACCTGTATTGTGTTACTAACATTACTATGTTAAAACCAAAGTATACCAATTATGGGCAAACACCATTCAGTACCTATTTGATTTCTAAATTTTTCCACTTATTTTAATACTACTGCTTTCTTATATAGTGATGTTCTGACTGAATGTTTTGCTACATTCTAATATAGGAAAAGGCTCAGATCTAAAATGAGGATTGTTTGCCAACGTTTGAGAAAATATTATGAGAACTTAAGTTGTATTTTCTTTGAAACAAGTATGTTTACCTATTTTCAGTTAGATACAGTATGTAAATGGTTCAGTAAAAAGTATTCTATTGCCAAACCCAACAGCGAGTCCATGTTCATTATACAATTGGATGTGTTTTTAAAATTCAATTATTAACTTTGATCTGCCTTTAACTTTGTAAAGCGTTTGTTCGTTTTAATATTGGAGTGATTCTGATTCTCCACCTAGTATATCCTCTGTGTGGGCACAGAGGAACCCTAACTTTCCCCCCCCCAAATTGCTGGCATGCTGCTTTTCTTTGATGTCACCGGGTTGACGCAGTGTCCCTCCGCTGGCCTCCACCGTCTGGAAGCTCCTGATGTGGATACTGTCAAAGAGGAGTGGATGCACTGGCAGAACATGCTGCTGCCTGGTTCCTCTGCTTGCTTAGACGCCTACGTAGAGAGCTATAAAAACATATCGAGAGAGCCCTCGCTGCACGTTAAGCCCCGTGCTTTGGCGTACCAAGCCTGCAGGTTTGATATTGCTGCATCACAGCCGGGCAAAGGTTTCAACCAGCCAGCTGAGAATTGTGCCTGGCTGAAATTAATCTTTCTCCTCCTACTTGTAGCCTCCACCATCCACCATAGCAATAGCCCCTGCAGCCCAGCTGACATCAGAGCATGGACAGGACAGATGAGTGGAAACAATTAGAAGCTTTTTAACCTGTTAATTTAACGTTCCCTTTTCAACCTTGTAAAATAAACCAACTTCACCACTGACTGACTTCAGAGGCTGCTGAAGGTTTCAGATATGCATTAAGACATGCTGTGTCCTATGTTTAAAGCTCAACCATCGAAGCTACCCCAGTTCTGATGAGCATTAAAGATAATGGGTGAATGTACCCAGTGTGGGTGAAGCGGCTTCTGACTTTATGGTAGTTTTTCTTGGCTGTCTCTAACCTGTTGAGAGACACAAGTAATTCTGTGCTGTAATGCTGTAAACAAACTATTGAAAGATCGTGCACAAATTCACAAAGGTGTCCTTACCTGGAAAGGTGCTTAAATACCCTTAGACTTTAGCATATTGTTGAATTTAAGTGTTTGTGTAAGAACTGGCTGTTCTGAACTAAGTCAGAGGCATTGTTTGGGGGATTTTTTTTTTCCTCCTTACTCTGAGAGAGCAAAACCCAAGCTTGCAAAATGCGTAACAAGATTTAGAAAGGTCGCTCTATTTTAGATCAGTTATGGGAAGATAACAAACCACCACAGTTATTAGTGCAATGCATGCCTCGGTGGTTTAATATGCTTCATTAATCTGAACAGTGAGCAGTGGTTCCAACTGCAGAGTTTGACAAGATTTTTTGCCGTTAGTGTGCTTATATAGTTTTCTTTTAAAGAGGACGTTAACCAAAATTCAGTTTCTAAAAGCAAGTGTCTTTAGGTAGCAGTGTAGCTTTTAATCAAGAAACAGGAACAAGAGTCGCTGCTAGA
Source organism: Antrostomus carolinensis (assembly GCF_000700745.2). Taxonomy (NCBI): domain Eukaryota; kingdom Metazoa; phylum Chordata; class Aves; order Caprimulgiformes; family Caprimulgidae; genus Antrostomus; species Antrostomus carolinensis. Next base: position 6,712 of record NW_010293265.1, read on the forward strand.
CTAAAGGGTGTTTTCTTCCCTCCTTTCTGCCACTCCTAATTAATTTTCCTTTTTTCTTTTTTGTTTGAATGCTAGGAGGAGATAGTGATGAGTTGTTCCGCAGCTCTTAGATATTGCCAGAAATTGTTAATAAAACTGGAAGCACGTATGATAATAGGAAGTATGCGTGCATGGAGCTGAGAGAGACAATCGGATGACTTTCAGAATGAGTTTTTGCTTTAGAGATTAGTATTGTTTCTAAACAGTTTCAGTTTCTGGTGCAGGAAGTTATATATATGTATCTGTTAGCAGATAACAAAAGATTGCATTTAAAACCATTTTAAGTATTCCCATCTTAGAATTACAGTAGCCATAAGCATATATGACCATGTATGCTAAACAGTCAGAGGAAATGCAGTAGTAGAGCTGAAAATTCATTACAAAAGCTTTGAGTGCTATCACTGAATCTGGTTGGTTGTTGATTTTGGTTTTTTATTATCCCCCTGTCTTGTAGCCAGCATAACCCCATGGAAATTTCCTAGTAGGGTTTCCTTAGCCCAGCAGAGTGATTCATTTTCAGCTCACTGAGGGGAAAAGAAGCCTTTAGCTTCATCTGCATCTTGTAGCTTTGTGGTAGGTCCTCATCTCCCTGTTTTCCACTTCTATCCCGACACTCCCTGTTGCTGGTAGAACCATTGGTAGAGAAGGTGCTGCCCAGTCAGGCTGTCGCCAGGGCCAGATGGTGTTTCATGATTCAGCTGAAGCTCCTTTCTCCTGGCCCTCGTTGCTAGAGTGAGCTGTATTTATGAAAATGCCCTGTCTGCTGCTTTCCAAGCAAGCTCCTGCAAGCAGATGTTTTAGTTCTCTGTAGATCCTTAGATACTTAAAGAGCAACATTTTCCACACATGCACTAAAATCCATTGAAACTTCATGACCATTTAAATATTTAGAGTATATGGCTTCGTAATGCTTCTAATTTTATCTTCTTAGCTTGCTACAATTATATCAGTAATAAATACTGTTCATGACAGTACCTTACTGCACAGCACAATACAAAAAGTTTAGTACTGCTTTCCAAACAGACATTTTTGCCAGAGATTTACCAATAGTTAATATTGCTCATTTAAATATGTTCTAATAGCACTTAGAACATTTCGTGTTCTATTTCAAACTATAAATGTTTATAATACCAAACTCGTTCTTTGCTAAGGGTGAGTGAATACTACATTCTTTTTGGCAAACCCTGGCTTCCCCAGCTGTCAAAATTTACTGTGATAAACAATTATTAAGTCTTGTTCTACTAAGAGTCTTGTTCTACTAACTGAAGAGAGGCTTCAATTCTGAAAGACTCAAAAACGTGGTTTCCCTCTTCTGGCCTGAAGAAATAGATAAGGCTGATTGCAAATACCAGCTTCTTTTGCTGATAGCTGAGTACTGACCTGTTATTTGCCAGAGGCATCTATGATATTTTGGTAGGCTCACCTGTAAGTAAGCAAATAAAACTACAATAATTGGTGCTTGCCAAAATATCAGCCCGGTAGTGACACTGGTAGTTTCGGGTCACACTGACACTGGATAGCTGAAAGAATTGTAAGGAGAGGGGTGACAGTGTTATTATTCATCTGAAATTTCTTTACTGATTCCTCCTATAATATAGTTGTACTGAGGAGAATTTTATTTTGGTTTAGTAAAATCTTCTGCTGTTACAGCACTGGAAACATCAATGGAACAACACTTTCCAGAGTTTAATTACGAAGCAACTGCATTACAAAATGATTGATTCCCTTTTCAGAAGCAGCAAGTTGCATCCTATGATAATGGGTGTTTATCCTAAGATTGTGGGCTTGCTCTTTGATGTTTGCATCTTCCCAGGAGCATGTGAAACTTGACTGCAGGTTAAACCTCCACTTTTTATTGGAGCTATCTAACTCCTAATAAAGGCAATTGGAATTAAAAAAAAAAAATGCACATCCATTGTTGTATCTTTAGTTTATACCCCTGAATTTGCCTTGGAATTGTAAGATGAATCTCTACCATGTTTACATGTATTGATGCTCTATTTGGAATCACTTTCCTGCTATGAAAACAGTATGATTGATGTCTGTCAGTCACCTAAATCAGTTCAAACATTCTATTTGCATTTTATTCATACACATTCTAAAGCAAAAAGCTACAGGTTTGATTATGGCATTGGAAACACAGCTGCAAAAGAAGAGCATAAAACAAGAAAGTGTATTCCTACATAGTAGCTGATGAAAGGGGTCTGCCTTAGGTGCTCCAATAATCTAGCTCATTTGGGGTTCTGGCTCTGAAGTCTAATGCCTCATGACAGATTTGTATTGGAAATCTATTTTAACCTTTCCCTTGCAGTTGTTAGAAGATGGACTCTCCATATGTTTCCTCATTTGACCTTCCATGTATTTATTTATTCTCTGATTATCTTTTAGGGAAGCCTATTTCAGTCAAGTAGAACTTTCTTGTTGCGTGCAGCTATAATAATCCAGTTTTCCCCTCCCCTCTAAAAATCTTTATTCACGGCAATGAGGCAGCGGAGGCACTGACAGGTATGAGTCTTGTACATTATCTGTGATAACTGAGAAGTTCTGAGAGTACTTGCTTCTTAGGAAAGTGGATCTTCTGTAAACATAACATTGATGTTATCTGAGAATACTATGCAGAACAGCAGAGGTGTCTTGATAACTTTACTAATAGTCCTTAATATATTCCAGGCACTTTTTAACTCATAGATGAAGACTGAATACCTCAATATCTGTATTTTAATAGTGTTTTCTACAAAAGACAAGCCATTACATAATTACACTCTTCAGTGTGACAAGGGTCATCAAGATTTGTCACTTAGTGAAAAATATTGACTTTACTGGATAGCACCTTTCCCTGCAACTCATAGTCTTTCACTGACTTTTTCCTTATTGTGGATATCATATTCTTGTTCTTATCTTCAATCACAAGCTTTTACCCAGCTGTGCTCCCTAAACTCTCCTTCTTAATACTGTTCCAGACTTATTCATTCCATGAATAAACTTTGAGTGGCCTCTTTTATTATTGGTTATACGCTTCTGGTCATGTCTTCTTCTAGACTGTTTCCTGTTCTTAAACTTTCTCTTTATTCCACCATATAATTCACCGCTTTGAACAGAAATTATGTTCTTGTTGCAGGAAATGACATAGACCCGTACCAAAGCCAGTTTCTGGAACTTCGGCAAAGACTATTGTATGCTGAAAAGGAAAATAAAAAAAGATCACATGAACTGAGCAGTGCCCTTGATGAAATTAAACGTATAGTTGCAAAAAGAGTGAACTTGACAACAAATCATACAGGTTTGTATGTATAAGAAGGTACTGTGTTAATGCTTCAGAGGTTTGTGTGTTCATATTTCTTTATTACTGGTGTGGTGAGAAAAATCATTGATTTGGTTATATTAGCATTAGGTAGAAGTTTCAGCTTTAAAAAAAGGCTGTGGAAGTAACCTGTAGCCTCTCTTTAAATAGGATTAGCCAGTAACTAAACAAATGAGAGGGAAAAAAAGGGGACACAATGGGCTGCAGTGGTGTCATAGTGGCCAAGTTGTACATATTTCTAATCGGGTTTCTTACTGTGCTTATCCCTCTCTTGCTGCCAACTACAGAGCACTGAATAAGCTAATTTTACCAGCTTTTACTGTGCCAGTACACCCCGATAAATACTAGGGCTGTGTGTAACCTGGAAGGCAGGGATACGTTCTCAGACATCCCATAATCCTGGTCTCCCTCCTGTCCTGGTGGGGTGACTTTTTGGCCATGAGTGCTCTGCCACCCTGCCACCAGAGCCCAGGCACTGAGGGGCACGTGATGGGTGTGCAGTCTCATCTCAGCAAGGCGCCTGCCTGAACACAGGAGTTGAGAAGCCCCATGAGGTCTTGCTGGCTAGATAACAGCCTAAGAATGTTCCCTCTAGAATTTATTTTTATTTTGCAAGTAGTTTGTTAACAATCTGAAGGAAATGTGAATGCTTGTAAGTGATGCCAGTGAAATGAAAACCTTTGAGGGGGGTTTCTCTGCCTTTATTTTTTTAGAGGGACACCAACATGCATTTAAGTTTACTCTAGTGATCTGGCTTCTTCCCCTTGTTTAATTAAACTTCTTATTTATTTAAAAATATATTAGATCCTTGCCCTACAGACTGTTGTACATCTCTTGTCTGTCTGCACACTGTAGCTGCGTACAATAGATTAGACAGTTTGATTTTGTCTCCTAAAAGAAATGATGCAGTAGTGCATGATCTGCCTTTTGAAAGAGCTACTTCCCTGGGGAGAGAAGGAGAACTAGAAAGGGCATCTCTGCACTGGAGGCATCCCACAACACACTCTGACTTCAAAAAGAGTCTGGATGCTACTGAAAACTGCTTTTTCAAAATCTTTATTTGCATTCAGTACAGTGGGCTGGTATCCAGTTAAAACAGAGAATTAAGCAGGACTTATGCAGGGGAAGAAGGAACAAGGTGCATTCCTTGTGTAATCAGCTTAATTTCTTATCTTGTTCTTCCCTGCCTCCTTTTGTCTGTTTATTCAATATTAATTCAGTGGGACTGTTCAGATCTGTATAAACAAATGCTTGAGTGTTGGCAGGGTTGTGGCCTTACAAGCTTTAGAATAGAGACCATGTTCTCAGCTACCAATAGCCCCACATACTGTGGACAAGGAGTTATTGCCTGATGCACGTAATAGCAGTAGAGGAGAGTGCAAGTTTGCCTTCCCTCTGCTCTTCATTCTTACTGGAGCCAGCTGAATATCAGAGAGTATTAAAGATGTCAATTTGCAGGATTCAAAGCAGAAATTTCTGCAAATCACTGCATAGTTTTATTTTTATTTTTACTTACTCTTCTGCTTCCCATCCCAGCCAAGTTTTATTGTACAACAAAAATGAAAAGATTTGTTGTATGCAATAGAACTCGAGTCCTTTCCCCAACTCTTGATAGGTACTACTTCAAAATAAAAACTGAAAGTCTTTGAAAAGTTATGAAGGAGGTCTAAAAAAAAAAAAGCTTCTGTGCAGCAAAATTCCAGTATATTTAATGGCAAAGCAGAGTGGGAGGAATTGTGGGTCTCTTTCATACATAAATGTCTGGACAGACGTATATGCTTGATTGGTTTTTTTAAAGAACTATTTTCTGTAGAATGGGGAATCTGTCAAGAGAGAGAGATTTTTCTAATTTTCAGTGGGAATGTCTTTTGGAACACAAATATCGATATCAAACAAATACTGCCCATTCAATAAGCCTCTGTCTTCATTGATCTAAGCTGAGTGAATAAAGCTCATGATGATAATTTGTAAGACTTATTTTAAGTAACTTTGAAGGGTGGCAAATTTGGAGAGTTATCTTAGATGCATTTCTTAGGAAAAATAACTTTCCATCTAAGTCAATAAACTTTCTGTTGTTTTGCTAGCTGTGAAACTGAGTTTCCAAGTTTTCTGCAGCTTGGAAAGCTAATAATGTGATTTTGTTGGCTAAAACTAATTGAGATGGTGTTCTGCTATCACAAAGTGCCCTAGCACCAGCCTCCTTTGCACAACTGATAAAATGTCTGGAGGAGGGAGGCACCCAGTGAAGTATGAATTACCTTAGATAAATTCACAGGAGATTTATTTTTCTTTCAGGGCAAAAAGACACACATATTGTAGGTAGCTGGTAGGGTACAGAAAAATTCAGCAACAGAGAATGACAAACAAAATTCTAGTATGAGAGCCATATGCTGCCTGCGTCAGGAAAGCAAGACTTAAGCCTCTAGACAACTGGTAAATAAAGTCTGGGGTGATCCTCAGCTTTGTTTCCAAGCAGTTTTCTTAAATATTAGAAAGACCATTTGCTATTCTTTGTAAATATAGTTGTCATTTTAATGAATCCAAATACCTTCTTAAAAATTGCATGGTGCATAACATTTCTACCCCCATGGGTATCTTACATTAAGCACAATTTTTTTTGCTAGCTTATAATTGATTTTATAATAATTTTAGAATTAAGCTGTTCAAGTTTGTATTAAATTTATTTTAAAGAATTTTTGTCATCACTGGAATATTTAGGATTGTTTATATTAAGGAAGACAAATCAGTAAATCAATGATATCTAGGTTTTATATGGATTATTGAAAAAAAATAAAGGAATTTTTTTTTTTATAATGTCATTCTTGAGTTATTTCAACATGAATAAATATTCTAATTATTTTCATCTTTATTTTAAATTACTAAAGAAAAAAAAATATTCCCTACTTTTCTCTTAACTACTATAGTCTTTTGTTTCTCAGATAGTTCCTAAAGGCCTCGATCTGATTGTCCTTTTTGCCATAGGACTTTTTATAACCTGAGAACTTCTGTTTGAGCCCTGAAAACCACCATGTGTTACATTTTGGGGAAAGCATTTAAGTTTGTTGAGTAATTAAGAAAGTTATTGATCAGAATCTGTTTTTCTTTTAATTAAAAAAATTGCTTGCCAACTGTGCAAAAAACAAACCATTTTTTTTCCCTGCTGCTTTTAAAATAACTGCTTATTGTGTTTTAGGATGTCTCAATCCTGCAACCGTTCAGGCACAGGGAAATGCAGGCAGACTTCCCACGATGTTCAGGCTTGGAACTCTGCACCATCACCTGGGTGGGGAGGAGTTGTACTGGGTGATTCTCAATTTATTACCACAGGACGGTCATATATATGACATTTAATAACTTCTGAGGAATAGTTCTGTTTGAATAACCTTGTGTGTGTTAATCTGCTAATATTCAGTTGAGAAAAACAGTTGAAGTAATAGGCTTCACAGCTGGCTTTTTATTTTATCTGTATATGTGGCTTTGTTTTTTCTTTAAGATGATATGAAGTGGAAAGTGTTAAACCTCACCAGAAAACTCCCCGTGCATCTTACAAACATGTACTACTATCTACCTCACCTTCGAGAATATGAAGATGCCATTTTCCCAAATGTTATTTTTGGGCAACAGAGAACTGGAGGTAGGAAATAAAGTTTGGCTTATATTTTCTATATGTTTATATTTTATATCAAGTTCTAGCAATGAAGCATACTCAAAGTTTGGAAGGAGTTTTCTCCTTAAACTTTATAATGTTGCCAAACTGAATAAATGTTAATGGGGATGGCAAAAGCACTTTTACCACTCCCATCCCAATTTCAAGTCTTCCCCAAAGTATTCTGATAAACCTTTTCAAATATCAACAAAAAATAGTCCTAACTGAAAAGCAAGATTATTTTTGTTCTTAGTCATGGATTCACATGACAAAGATGCATTAGCTGACATTTTTCCCGCCAAATTAGTATGAGTAAGGAAGCCAGGGAGAATGTAAAATTCACGCAGTTTGCTAAAGTTAGAAGCAAATGGAAAGGTGTTGTGATATTTGAAGGATATTAATAAACCTTCAGTGTAACTTTTTCATCCCCATGAGAAATCAGCTGACACCTGCACAAATCATAAGGAATTCCAGTGAACTATAATACAAATTATTAAGTTACATCATCTCCTAATTCTTATGTGATAGGTAGAAAGAACATTCAAAAGCAACAAGCAAACAAGGAACTAGTCAACTATTTTGCTGAGTTTGGTATTTTGTTGAAATTTTTACTTCTCTCTAAGGTGATTTTATATAAAGAAACGTTGGCAGCACTTTCGATTTAACTAAAAAAAATAACTTGGCTGTGCCCATGGGCTGGTGGTTCTACTGAAGTAGTGCTGTGGTTCTCACTGGAGTGAGATCTATGAGCCCATAGATCAGTGTGAGCACGCAAAAGACCACAGGTAGTCAGCAAAATGATTTGCAAAAAAAAAACAACCTCAGAAAACCAGATACATTCACAGGCAAGCAAGCAAAAAAAAAAAGGAAGAAAAGTAATAAAAGAATGCAAGAATACTGCATTTGCCATGTGTTTAATTTTCATTTATTTGTACATGAAAATCACAATAGCAAGACCAAGCTTTAACAAGTATGGGTTGACCTTCAGCCTGTAAAACCAAACAAAACCCCAGTGGTTTAGCAGGTTGTGTGCTGGAAAGGAGTGGTGGAACTTTGTCATTTTTGAGCTGATGCTGGCACAAATGATGAAGTCTGGAGTAAGTCACTAACTGGATCTACTCCTTTCCTTCAAAATTTCTTGTTTCCTTACCAGCCTCATGAGGTTTTAGTGAATAGGAATCGTCTTCAAGGACTAAGAATTCTACAGGTTTGCTGAGCCATATTAAGTCACTGGCTTCAGCAGTGCCCTCACCAATGAAAAAAAGAGGTCCTGCTTACAATTTAATGATGTAATATAGCACAGGTTTGCTACTAGTGGAGTCTTTGCCAGAGACAATTTCAGTTCCTTTCCTGTTAATAACAGTAACAATGTTTAAGTTCCATTCATCTTACTATTGATTATGTCAAAGCCATGGATTCATATCATTTAAACTACTCAGAAAGATTTTTTGAGGTTTTGATTTTTGTATTCCTTTCAGAGATACACAGTATTCACCTCCTGTGACACCATGATCAGTAAAGCAGTGTTGGTTTAACTCTTACTATTCAGATCTCCATCTCCATACCAAGAGTTAGCACTTATTTTGCAATACCCACTTTTGAAACTCAATAGCAGATACCTATGTGTTTGCCAGAGGAAGTATTATCTCCAAGTTCTCAAATGTTGACAGTCTACACAGTATAGACGTGGTTCTTTATAACACAGACACAGGTGTCTCTAACCTAAACTTAGCTGGAGATATCTCTCCTTCCAGGTAGTAAAGTAGATGCTGCCACAGTGCTCTAGGAATATTAACTGTCACCAAGTCTCATGGTCACATCAAATCAAAATTAAAATTTAATTTCAGTTTCCTTTTACCTGACTTGCATAGTTACGTGGCTTGTGGACTTCTCTCTTTGCAGTCTCACTGGTGATGGGTATTCCTACTGTGAAAAGGGAAAAACAACATTATCTGATTAATACACTGAATTCCCTACTGTATGAACTTTCTGAAGAGCAAAAGAATGACTGCGTAATAATTGTCTTTGTAGCAGAGGTGAGTTTACATGGAAAGGTGCTGTGTGCCGATAGAAAGACAGTATGGAGATTTATGTCTTAGTGTAAAAGTGTAGGAGAAGCTCCAAAATACTGTTAGCTAGGTCTTTGGGAGGGATTTCTTCAGGGCTGGAGGAGATAGTGAGCAGTTAGTGCCTCAGTGTTCGTATGTGGAAAAAACCCTGTAACTCAGGTGACTGAAGGGTAAAAACTCATACTATGTTTACAAATATAGTTGTTGCAGTCAGATTTTCAAATAAAACTATATGAACTCATTATTAATCTCTGAAAGTAAAGTATTCTGCTTGAAGAATGAAATGTAAATCCTCCACAGAAAAGCTCCATAGAATTCAAAAAAAGTAAACAGTCTAACAAAAGTTCAGATTATTTATCTGCTGCTTTGATATCACATATCTTGCAAAGAACCTTGACATGCTGGAGCTTTGCCATCTGCATGTGTATTGGCATTTCTTGTGAAAAAGAAAACTGTTCATAGACTTGAATGGTTCCGTGTTTGGAAGAGTAACAGTGCTCAAGGTAAAATATTAAGGGTAAATTAATTCTTTCTTATTCCAAAATGTCTTGATCACATTGGGAAAAAAGCTACAGAAGGGAATTAGCTAGTGATAGTTACTTGCAGGTTAAAAAACCATGCAATTATTGAGACTTCATATTTATTCTTCATATTTCTTTGTCCTTCTATAAAAAACATTTCATACATGTATTCAATAACAGTTAAAGTTTGTTTTTTTGAGTTCAGTCATCACAAAGCTGCTCTAACACTGTCAAACAGAAGACAGTTCACTTCATTAAGCTAGGTCATGACTTCCACGTCACTGTGTGGATCACAACAGTAAGTCGATAGGCCAGATTTTACTGACCGTAGTTCCTCTTCAACATGATTTTCAGGAGCTGAACTTATTTTACACTTGCTATTTCCCAGTGAAGAGCCCTGGCAAGGATGAGCTTTGCCTAGCTGCCATTCAAATAAAACTTCTAGTACAGGGCTTCAGAGAGTTCTTTGAGTTTTTAAGAGTTAACTACTGAATAGGACAGTTTCCCACTGTGGACAGTTCTAACGTGGCACCTTTAACAAACAGTAGCTTTGGTTGTAGTTCAGTCAATTTAGGATTAAACTGCAGTCGTAAGAATCAGTCTCTCCCCTTTCTTTCTCCCGTCCCCAAAGTCACATTCTTGCAGCTTTCATTTTTCAGCCATGCAGTAAATTAGAGCAGGTTGATCTCACTGATATGAGAGGTGATAAGAACATTTAATTATGAGAAGGGGGCAGGTGTGTTCACTGATAATGAATCCACACCTTCCTTTTTCCCAGAAAGATTCAGAAGATCAAGTTAAATGTTTACCTCATGGGCTAAGTTAGAGTAACTTACTGACTGAAAGTGAGTTTCAAAGTTGTTGGTGTTTTTTTCTTATCACAGTGCTTTACTTATCACAATGCGTATTTTTACTTATTACATATTTAATATATACTGGTAACAATTTGTGTATTTTTTAATAAATCTGAACTTTAAGACAGGTATTGCTTTCAAAATACATAAAACTTAGCAGTATTTAATATGTTTTCCACACTAAAACTGTTATTTTTATGAAGCAGCAGCAATGAATAAGTACATCCTCAAAATTTTCAGTCTAAGTTTGTTATATTAGGAAGAAATTCTGTGTAGAAAATTTAAATATCACTAGCTTAAGAAAATTTTGCTTAGGTGACTTTTCTCAACAGCCTCAGGCCTCTTTCATGATTTTTGGATTAACCTGAAATGGCCCTTTTTACTGACACTTATATGACTGTGCTTTTCTGGGATAAATGAAAGCTGTAGAAGAGAATTTAATGCAGAAAATGGCTTGGCCTCCTACAGAAGCAGTGAAAGAATAAAATGCAGAAACCATACCTGGAGATAGTTCAGTTCTATGTTCAATTACATTGAAAGTTCAGTTGGCTTGAAAACCCCGTACTGTCCTTTGGTACAAATGCTGCTATAAGGTAATTCCTTTTGTTTGGAATGAAAAGAATTGGAGAATAAAAAATACTTTTTTGCATGTAAATGTCCCCTACAAAATTTTGCTTAATACAAAAATGGGTGACTTGAAATGATCCTCCCCCCGCTTCTTTTCTTTAGGTGAATGCAGAATATGTTAACAGTGTTGCAGAAAGTGTTAAAACCAGGTAAGTCCCCTAGAGTGTAACACTGAACAGCTAGTAAACACATTTTGAGCTTTTATGGAAAGAATTGGAGCATTTCAGCAATAAAGTAAAACTCTACTGTACTGAAGTGGAACTGCTAAGAAATGAGGCAAAGGTGCACTCTTAATATGTGTATCATAACACATGTGAAATTCACAACAGAAGGATGTATATCAGTTTATTTTCCTTTTCTTATTTCATAAATATGCTTTAACTAATTAGACAAGGTTTCAGCTTAAGCCTCTGATAAATATTTACTTGAACCTCAGTCTTTTACCCATGAAATTAATGATGCAATTCAAGGTATGTGAGGTGACATATAATAGATCCCCACTGACTTCACAGCCCTGCAATGTATTCTGATGCCTGTCATGTCTTTATTTCTTCATTCACCTCTTTTTCGTTAAGGCAATGGACTTTGGACAGCAATGGGATTATATTTATCATGTTAAATACTATTATGTGATGGGTAACATGAGATGGGTATCTTTGCAGTGCCAAATTAACATAAGAGCTATCAAATGAAGGCTTGGTTCCCACTGCAGTTTTTCTCATTTTTACCATTCTTTCCCATAAACATTTACAGCATCACGTGCATGTTGAAAACCTTAGAACAGCTTGAGAGAAAAAAATACTAAATTAAAATGTTTGGGGAAAAAAATTACGCTCATTAGTAGATTCATTTTGTCAGCAGCTTTCTAAGAAATGGTACAGCATAGTGAACAGTCATAAAACAGATAAGGCTAAAGGCCCTGAAGCACAGCTGACTGAAAGAAGCAAGAGATGAAGTTTGCATTGTGCTGCAGTACTGGTGTTGCTGGTTTCTTTGATGCGCAAGCTCATTTGTTAACTGGTTACTCTGACAGAACTCTACTTTGGCCAGTGTTTGAAGTGAAGCAGCCTTTCCCCTCTCTCTTTCTTTAAAATGACTACAAGAGTGCTCTCAAGCTTTTATCAATGTTTTATTAGAATTATAGAATCATTTAGGTTGGAAAAGACCCTTAGGATCATCAAGTCCACCATAAACCCAACACTGCCAAGTCCACCACTAAACCGTGTCCCTATGCACCTCATCTACACATCTTTTAAATATCTTCAGGGATGGTGACTCAAGCACTTCCCTGGGCAGCCTGTTCCAGTACGTGACAACCCTTTTAGTGAAGAACTTTTTCCTGATACCCAATCTAAACCTCCCCTGGTGCAACTTGAGGCCATTTCCTCTCATCCTATCACTTGTTACTTGGAAAAAGAGATGGACACTCACCCAAAACAAAAAAAATTGAACAAGATGCCTGGAGATGTTGCCCTTTGCCTTCACTTTTGAGGCTTTTCTGCACGTCCTGCTCCTCTCAAGGGTTTTCCAGACTGTATTTAGGGTGCAGGTTTCCCCCAGAAGGCTCCCCAGGCTGAGCCTGCTGGCTAAGTAATAGCAATAGCTTCCTGCCTCCAGCGGGTTTATCTCAGCTGGGAGTAGTGCAGCTAGGACAAGGTGAAGAGGCAGTCCTCCTCAGCACTGTTGAGCACCACCAAGGTACAATACATACAGCAACTTAAGCACTTAGATAATTTTTATGATTTCTTTATGGTTTGTTTGGTTTTTTTAATTACTACAGGGTAGATGTCAGTGTTACCAAGTAAGACTGAGATCCTTTTTCATAAGCATGCTTGTACCGTGATGTGCTTAATTTTTAATGTTAGCTTTTTTGCATTAATTACAGGAAATGAGGAGCTCAGTTCTGAAAACTCCTTATTTCAGTGATCCTATACCTATTAAAAACCAAAGGATTTTTTTTTTTTAACATATTCTGGAGGAAGGGGGAGATTTGACTTCCAGGTTTGGTTGACAAAGGTGAATCACCTTTTTTCAATGACTTTTTAAATGGAAAATGTAATCCTTGGAGCAGAGACTAGACCCAGACTCCCCATACCAAACCCCTACTCCAGGACAGTATAATTTTGACTAGAGTGTAGAATTAGAGTTAGAGCAAGTGTAAGGAAGCTAGGAGCTCTCATGCAAGGGAGGGCAGTTGTGTGTAGTTCTAGATAGTGGTTTTGGTTGTGAATTGTCTATAGATGCAGGAGGGGCAGGATTTCTGAGACACGCTTCTCTTCAGTGTTAGTTCTGAGACTTTGATGAGTTACTGTCCTGGCTGTTCTGATGGTTGTCAAAGACCCCTTCTTGGTTTGTGATTTACAATCTATGTGACTTAGTTCATTTGCTAGAGTTGTGAATTCCACTTCTGGAGGAGCAGACTTAGCTCTGGGGAGCTGCTGTCCGTGGTTGCCCTCAAAAGTCTTTTTGAGGAATGGGATCCCACTAAGCTTCTCTCCACAGCTTCCCCAGAGAAATCCAGTCTGGAGTCCTAGAGGTTATTTCTCCTCCTGCTTCTTATTATCCAGATCTTTCCAACCTGAAGAAAACATTTGGGGATTCGGAGGACAGAGTAAGGTAAGATAGCTGTATGAAACCTAAGAACTTTTGCAAAAGAGTATAAAATGGAAAATTCTGCAATAGTCAGCATTGTTTGAGCTGATAATATTTTTGTATTTCAGAGCTAATGGACCTCAAGTGTACTTAAAAAAAAAAAAAATATTGCACAAAGGGATCTTGAGGAAAGCTATACTACACAGCAGCTTCAGAGTGGGAGCCAAGGCTTCTCCTTTCGGTCTTGACTCTAGGCATCTCACAGTTTTTAAACTAGATGGATAATGCCAGGAGGTGGTAGTCTGGATGGTCGGGTCATAAAGGAAGAAATAGGAAAATGTTTTATGGGACAGATAAGGGAGAGGCTCTGTGAACACACAAAAGAAACCCCTGTGGCCTCCTAGCTAACTAGTAACAACTACTGTGGGTTTAATTAATGACCTAATTTTTGATGATCATATACTTTTTTATACTACTGTTAATAATATATCCTAGCTGGTGATTTCATTCACTCATGTGCCCCAAATTCACTGAGACAGAGATTATAAACTTAAAAAATTGATTTTTTTTTTTTTTTATCAAAAGTCATTTTCTTTTGATCCACAATAATTAATTGATCAGAAGCTACCCCAACAATGCACCAAGAGAGCTGCAATATTGAGAGTTTAGGCTGGAGGAAATCAGTGAGTGTATGTATGCATATATATTGAGTTTATAGATAAATCTTATCTCTTTCAGAGCATAAACATATTTACATACTTAAGTTTCAGATATTATTAGATTTGAATTTGATACACTTTTATGTTAATTAAATACTGATAAATTACTCTCTAGTCTTTTAGCATTGATTATCAAACATCAGCTTCAACCTCTGGTAAAATGAGAGACAACTTCATACAGAAAAATCTGTGTTTACATTTAAAATGAAGTTTATCACCTTGCTTCTCTGCTGTTCATGAGTAAAAGCACTTAATTTTTGATCTTTAAATAATCGATGTGTGTTGATCTCTACTGTTCATAATGTAATGAGTAGAATCTTTAAGTCATTTGACATGAATTGAATATACTTGTTAGATATTTTGTTTCAGGCTGCATTGATACACATACAATTTTTTTGCTTAGTTAATGTTAAATTTTATAAGAAGGTCAAATACAAATTACAAATGTTTATATTGATTACAGAGGAATTTTTATTCACTTAACAATGAGTTAGAATACTCAACCTTACAATTTTACTGTAGAGAAAAAACTGCAGAGGACTAGAAACGCTTTTGTTATAGAAATAACTCTTGCAACCCCCCAAAAAAGCTTATCAGAATTTGCTGCTTATGTTTAGGTGGAGAACGAAACAGAATTTGGATTATAGCTTTTTAATGCTATATGCTCAACCTAAGGGAATGCTTTATTTACAGGTATGTTAATATTATCATTAAGTAGCTACAATACATCTGATTATTAGCTTTGGCAATTTTGATTTGTTTCAAAAGCCTCAGTAGAAACAGCAAGCTATTGTCATTTTCTATGCATTTTGCCCATGCTCTTTACAAGCATCCGCATATTTCTGCCTTTATATACATCTTGCACCCAATATATCCATTTCATCATGGATTTGATGAAATCCATCTGTAGTTTCCAGTCATTTGTGAGGCTGAATAACAAGGTAACTGAAGCATGAAACCCTTACTTGATTAGGTTAAGAAAGTCAGAGTTTAATGTGTTTTCACTTGGTGCAGCAAGACAGAGTAGTGGTGGTAGGTTCAGGTTACAGCCCAGATCACAATGAACCAAAAAACCCTCGTAGGACTTCTCTGGATAGGGAAACATACCAGTATAGGGACACTGGAGACAAGGATATACTGCAAGTTGATACAGATCCTAAATTCTCCAGAAGATTTAGAGTGTTGCAGTTAAAGAAGATCCTCATGCATTCAGGCTTAGGTTTAGCCATCATTCTAGATTTGTGCTAATTTGCACTCCATAAAGATGATAATCGGCACCAGAGATTCCAAAATTTATCATGACTGTTCAATAATGAAACAGATCCATAAAATTTTACGTAGCTTGTGAATGTCAACATTTTTAAAGAAAGCATTTTGCTTAGTTCTTAGTTTTCCTGGGTCTTCTGCTCGAACGGGCCTCAGACTCTGTAAGTACATCACAAGATTCCCAGAAGCAGAAGAGAAGTCCACAAAAGCAGGCATCTCGTGCAGTTCCTGGCAGCATTTAACACAAATGCATTTGAGCTGGGCTACTCAAGAGTCTATGCTCCACTCACATATTTGGTATAGGCACTCAGAAGACAAGTGGACAAAGACAAGAGTCGTCTACTGAACACTTTAGGTTTACTGGAAAGTGAGTTCTTTTCCCATGACTTTCATGCATTTTTAAGAACGCTACCCAAGTGCATTAGAGTACTGGGACATGGGAAACATGTTGAAGGGAAATGTTAAGCATGCTGCCAGACACTTAATGTTCCTTTCTATTATAAAGTTCTCCAAGCATTCATGTTTGCATGGAAATGACTTGCTTATGTATTTGTATTTTTTAAGAAATTTGAGAATATGTCTTTTCTTATCTGGGACATCATATGAGGACTGAACTGTGTTATTCAGAGCAAAGCCTGGATTGTGATGGTCTGGTGATAGTGATGTCTGTATTCAGAATTTTCTTAGAAAGAAACTATGCTTTCCTCATACCCTTGTCTAGTATATCCACTTCTTCGTTTGTGTGTCCAGCCTGCAGCTGCTTCTTTAATACATATGCTGGTCTGCCCAGGAAAATTCTCCATAGAATACAGCTGAAAAGAAGGAAGACATGCTGCCATAAAGATAGTTATCATCTATTTCTGTTTGGAAGCCTTATCCTAACGGAAAGCAAATAACCTAGAAACTCCTTTCCTCAGCCTGGTACAAAGATTTACTTCAGTAATCTTAGGGAAATTGATTAGATTTTATTTACTGTTTTGTCAGAAATAGTATCATTTGGGTGTCTGATATTAACTTCAGAATTTTGAAAGAAGATAAGCATGCAGATGATGCCTACAGAACAGTTGATGTCAGGAGTCAGGCAAGGTCTTTGCTGAATAAACATGTAAACACTGATTCTGGGATACTGCTGAATCAGGATTTCAGCAAATAGCTTTGTGAAGTCCATTGAAGCTAATGGGGTTACACTGTAGGTGAATCTTACCTACTGATCAAACATAATCTTTGAAAAAAGATAATAAATCCCATCAGTCATCCCTTCTCTTCTGCTTGAAGCATTTTCTACTTTGCCTGTCTTTTCCTTTTTTTTTTTTTTCTTGACTCAGCTACCGCTTCTTTCAGGCTTTTTTTTATGAAGTTTTCTTAATCAATAAAAAAACCTGACAGAACTTTGAAATACCTGTTTCCACTTTCACTAGACTTCCTGGAATCCACCAGACCCCCTTGAGACACTTCTAATAACGTCAGAGACAAGATAATGGGATTGTAACATAACCATAAAAGCAGGCATTTGAATCCCAACCTAGTAGTGGGGAGATGCATTTGTTCTTTGTGTCTTTATAGACTTAGTTCATTCTGGAGTGATTAAACATTTCAAATCTGGAAGTATCTTTGAGAAACTCAGCAGTTTTTGGGAAGTGTTTTCTATGAGCACTCAAGTGAACAAAAAATAAAATATTAAATAAATCTTTTAGTATCTCCAGTTAAAATCTGTTATAAACTTCAAACTTAGTTAACTGAACTACTGCTATGCTTTTTTTCCCCTCATGAGTTTTTGCCTTGTAGAGGCTGGGGAAGCTTTGTGTATTTATAATAACATATATGTATATACTGGTAATATATATATTGCCAGCTCCACTTATCTGTACACCATTATTATAATTTCTCTAATGTGTTTCTGTAATGGCTTAAGGGCCTGAGCAATAGCTCAGTGTAGTCATTAGGAGTCTCTCTATGATTTTTTTTTTTCCCTTCCCCACACTAGACTCTAGGTCAAGCCTATTATTTTATAGAGTTCTTAAAAGGAGTAACTTTCATGAAATTGCATTTTTAGCTGAAATTTTCTTCATGCTTGTAATAAAAAAAAAAAAAAATCTTTATGGAATGAACTATTGGAGGTTTGTTTTCTATGGAAAATGAGGGAATAAGATTTTTCAGCTTAACAATAGTCACAAATTTGTTGGACAGTGATTCAAAATATAAAAATACACTAACAGACTTTAGAAAGGAAGATACGTTCCTGTCCGATGCCTGCACTTCCATTGTATGCTACCACTTTTTGCTTTTTAATTTTTACTCCTCTTAGATAACACACATAAGAAATACGAAAGGAAACCCATTTGTTGTCAATCATTTAGGAAGTTTACATAGCCTTGCTATTGTGCGCGTGTCTTTTTTTCATCGCAGAGTACTGATGAGTGAAGAGAAATTAGCTATGATCATATGTTCTGCTGGCCTTCTCGTGGCAGTAGGGCAAATGGAGTAGGCAGTTCACAGCTTCCTGATCCAGCTGTGTACAGCTACTGCATAATCTCCTTTGGTAAACAGGAGCATTTGAAAAAGAAGTGGCTGTCAGCTAAAGCCAGAAAAATCCAAATTAGAATTTGGGTGCCATGTACTGAGCGTTCAGGATAATTAATTACACATAGTATAACTTACTGAAAAAGAACTGATACTGAAATTTCTAAGCAATGACAGATGCTCTTCAAGAGGATGTGCTTTAGTTGAACACAAATTACAAGGCTTAGTACAGGGTTAAATAAACAACTTTTAATGGCCTTGCGCTACATAAGATATCAAATATATTCTCCAATATTCACTTTTAACTGTCAGCTTCAGCAAAGCCTGCTTTCAGACTTCTCACTATGCAAAACTACTTTCTGTTCATAACCACGTTCATACCCGCTTTGCATCACAGCCTCTTATTTTGCATCTCTACTACTTTTATATGCTTTCTTCTAGTGTTTCTCAATATGATGGTCTCACTAGGTTTTTGAGATATTCCTTTCTGCCTTTCATCTTTTTGTGGGTGCCCCTCAATTTCTCTTTAAGGTTTCTATGTAACTCTGTGATTCCTTGCTCTTCTCCATTTACATCTAGCTAATGGGCAATCCTCATAGCTCATTTGATTTTATGCAAGATTTCTTGTGAGTTGATGTTTTGGGGTTTTTTTGTTGTTCTCTTCTGCATAACTGTCACCTCAACTCAATCCCCACATCTCAGAATCTGTTAATAAGCATTCATCTTGATCAGTTTGTCTCTATCTATCTATTTTTTGTTATCTTACCATCAACAAAAGCTGACAGGGTCAAAACAGATCTCTTAATCTTCTCTTTCAAGCTTCATTCTACTTCATTCTACTTCCTCCTGGGTTCACTGTTGACAACGCATTCCTCCCCCGCCAGCCTTACACTTGTAGTGATGGCCAAATTCAGCTAAAAGCTTGTGGGCCTGCTCTTTCAAGCTCTTGCTGCTGACTCTGCTCTGAGTCAGTTGAGGGTGCAAAACCAGCAGGAAACTATGCATTTTTTTTCCTCTTAGCATTCATTTTCTACCTATTTAGCTTTCTGAACAAGATTCCAATGCTACCAGGCAAGCACCAGGGCCAATGAAGTGCAGCAGTTAGATCAGATTAACTGTATGATTACACTGCACCCCAAGAACATTTTCCTGAAGGCTTAGCCTCCTCTTCCTGTGCTTTTCACACCCATACCAAATTCAAACCCTGGATTACTTGCTCCTTAATAATTTCTGGAATTCGTTTATTTCCTTTCTATCATTACCTCTAAACTCCTTGTTTGGACCCATTATCCTCAACTTTAGTAAGTGGAACAGCTTCTGGCTTTTCCGATCCCCTGTTCTTTTCTGAAAGCCATGCAAAAATATGCAGCCAAGGTCTTTCCCATTTCCTTGGGGGATGTCAGTCTTGTTTCCCGAGTATCTTTTAGCTGGCTCTACTGCTGTATTCAGTGTCAGCCTTGGCAACACCTCAAAAGCTCTCTGTATTCCTGTCCTTCAGTGTGTTTCACAGCACATCCCTTCTTTCATGGCTAGTATTCCCCAAAACAAATTGCTCTCTACCAGCATCTCAGTAATCATCCACAGTTCTTCTCAGTCACCTTTTAGGTACAATAAAATCTGCCCAGGCTACTCCGCAGAGCTTTTAGCACTGTCTCTTTTCAAGCTATTTGCTCCTGCTGCTTATCAATGCTTATACAACTTCAGTACAAACTGTCTACTGTCTTCTTCCTTAACCTCTGCCTTTTAGCTTGATGCTTTCTTTTAAGTGAGAGCTCTTCAAGGCAGGGAGTCTGCCTTTCTCAAAAAAGTGAGAAGCACTCATGGTGTTATAGTCACTCCTGTAAAGCAATATTTAATGACTGACACTGAAACAGAGATGTATGTAGAAGCTAAATAGCAATCCACTGTATTTGGCACAGCTTCAGTACACGTTGTACAGCAGTCAAACACAATTCAATTATCACTTAGATGTGACAGCATCACCACCACCTCCACAAGCAGTAAGCCCACCACTTGCCTTCTCTTTTTTTGTTGCTTTTCTTTTTTCCCCAGCTGGAAGATGATATTATAGCCAAATCTGATTATATTGAAAGTATAAAAAACTTTGCTGCTAAACAGTCCCAAGAGTGGATGATTCTTGAGTTTTCCCAGCTCGGATTTATTGGTAAGTATTAAGACCTCAGCGGGGTCAATTGGATTTGGAGCTGTGTAGATCAAGTAGGTCTCACTCAGAATTACATTTCAAAGCATAGAAGGAGTCACATATCAAAACTTCCTTGTTTTTTCAGGTAAGTTCCCATTGAAAGTCTTTTGTTTTCTGTGCTCTTTAAAACTGTCTTTTTAATGCAGAGTCTCCTCAGCATAGGATCTAATAGCTGGGTTCCCATAAGGAGCAAACTGTTCCACCTCAGGGCGCTCTGTGGCCCTGTAGCATGTAGTCTTCTTTTCAAGAATGGAATTTGACCAATCTATAAAAAATCTGCTTCCTTTCCTTTGTGGACCAGAACATCCATCCCATATCAAAGGGAAGGTTTTAAAGTTATTTTTAGTAGTAAGTTTCTTTTTATATTTTTTTTCTTCGGTTCTAATACAGTTTACTTGTGACAACACCTTAAAAGTGTTAGGTCAAACAAATCTAACAAAATCTGCTAATACAAATGGCAAGAGAACCAAATGAACAGTGATGGTATTTTTAAAGCAATATTTTTCATATCTAGGTCTTAAGATACTCAGTATAGCATTGCTAGTGAAACTGCATGTGTAGCATTTTGAGGACTTATTCAGACTT
Source organism: Antrostomus carolinensis (assembly GCF_000700745.2). NCBI lineage: Eukaryota > Metazoa > Chordata > Aves > Caprimulgiformes > Caprimulgidae > Antrostomus > Antrostomus carolinensis. Next base: position 27,654 of record NW_010293265.1, read on the forward strand.
TGTTTCATCTGACAGATTGATACAGGTGACTGGCAGATTTGTATTTGGAACTAGGATATAACTGCATGCTTTATTAGTCAGCTGGTTGACTGTGTGAGAATATCTCCAGGCATGGAATGGACATTTTCAAAATCCCAACAAACTGGAGGACAAGTAAATCTCCAAAGCTGGAGTCGATGTGAAATTTCCACTAAATATCAGAATTACATCCATGTGTTTAAGGTTGGAATAAACATGAAGCTGGTGATTTTGCACAGCAGTAAAAATATCTAATTGTGCAACTTCTTGTCTTGCTTTCAGGAAAATTGTTTAAATCAGAAGACCTGCCACTCATAGTGGAATTTTTTCTTATGTTCCATAAAGATAAGCCCATAGACTGGCTTATAGACCACCTGCTCTGGGTTAAAGTGTGCAATCCAGAAAAGGATGCAGTAAGTATGTCGATGAATTTATGAATATAAGTAGCATTCAGTCAGTCTCAGTGACAAAATAATTTCTTTTCAAAAAGCAGAACAGAAATCTCTCAAACCTGACTTACTTTGGAATTTGTGGGGAAAGATCTGCTGCAGATCTGCATGGAGTGGCACAGCGTGTGAGCCCATCAGGGCATATGGAGAGGCCTGACTCACAGAAATTCAGATTTCCACACCAGAGCTGTTTTGCCTCTGTCAGCTCAAGCTCACATCTGCCAGCAGCTGGTCACGTAGGCAACCCTGCAGCACCGAAGAGAATTTTGAATATGTAATCCTATGTGGACTATCACTTCTCATAACTTTCTGCTGACTTTCTAATATGAAAGTCAGTAAAGCATAAAATTTTACAATCACAGTTGTTCTGAATTTTGCAATTCCTTTCTTTCAGGAAGCAGAACTTAAGCGTTTTGCTTTAAATTTTTTACTGCTTGGGAAAAAAATTGAGTAACGAACCAAAAAAAAAGGAAACATGTGGATCAAACAAACTAAATGCTACTTTTCACTGAAAATGAAAGAAACAGTTGTGTTGAATTGCAAAAGGTGCCATTCCCAGCACTGCAGATGAGCCCAGTGATACGTTAAGCACTTCTTTACGTCCTTTTGCATTCTTTCTCCCACCAGTCATTGCTGCTGGTCACTGCTCACACTTCTCCTATAAAAGACTGTGCCACAGAGGACTGACCAGAGTTTCTGCTCCTTCTTGGTTTTTAAGGTTCAAGGGTGTTTTTTGATTAGTGTAGCCAGTCCCCACTTCAGGTGTTCACACGTGTTGCTTTTGTGTTGATAAAGAAAGGAGACAGACGAGTTGTGCAGAGCAGGAGATTGAGGGGAGAAGAACAAACAAGCTTCAACTTCTCCTGTGTAGCAGAGGTGACTCCTGGGGATAGCAGAAGGTCCCTAGTTTTCCACTTAATAATGCCACCGAGGAGTCTCAATTCCCACTTCACACAGATAGGAGTAAGCTTTGAAATCCTACTTCATGGGTTAGGCCAGCTCACAGGAGTTAGTGAGCCTTGAGTACCTCTAATTTAGGTTCTTGCCTGCCTGTGACAGCAGAATAAAAAAAAGATACTATTACGTTAACATTACCAGTTCCAAATCTGTCTAGTATGTGCCAACTTCCTTCCAACAGGTGAAACATTTTACTTTTATTTTTTAAATGACTATTCTAGCTTCTAAGGCCTGATTCCTACCTAAAACAAAGCTGTGTTCCTGGAAGCTCATGTGAGTCTGCTCTGGCCAAGCCAAAGCAGAGTGGTATCAGCAAGTTTCTAGTGAGTTTCACTTCCGCAATTGCAATTTCAATTGCTGTGGGTAGCAAAAATCTATTGAGACAAGTCAGTCTCACGCTGCCCTTGGGTGGGAATGACCAGTGGCGTGACGTACTGGGACTGGTGATGAGAATGCAGAACATGGAGGCTGAAAGGACAGAGATCCCAGCTGCTCCCCCTCCTCTACTTGATGGATTAAAGCAGTGGGCTTCCGTAGAGGCACCAGAGAAGGCAAGCTGACAGAAATCCTCACAAAACTCTTTCCCCTTTCTAAGTAAGTAAGAGTGTCACTAAGTGATCACGCACTATGCCTCATGGGAGGGTCAACAGGGCACCTGTTCACGGCTTTTATGTGCCATCCTGTGGTGATGAGTGTTTGCCACATGTTTCTGGCCCAGGCTGAGTATTAACACACCAAGACTCAGCTACGTCTGCACACTGAGTTGGAAAATACTGTTTATGATGATCAGATCTCTGTGTGGTTCGGAAACTTCATCATGTTTAGCTCCTGTGAACCATCATCTAGTTCTGGGGTCCCCAGTACAAAAAAGACATTATCCTGTTGGAGCAGGTCCAGAGAAGTGCCACAAAAATGATCAGAGGGATGAAACACCTCTCCTATGAAGAAAGGCTGAGAGAGTTGGGGTTGTTCAGCCTGGAGAAAGAGAAGGGTCTGGGGAGACCTTATTGCAGCCTTTCAATACTTAAAGGGGGCTTATAAGAAAGACAGAAAAACTTTTTACCAGGGCCTGTCATGACAGGAGAAGGGGCAACAGCCTTAAATTAAAGAGGACAGAATTTAGATTGGACATAAGGAAGACCTTTTTTACAATGAGGGTGGTGAGACACTGGAACAAGTTACCCAGAGAAGCTGTGGATGACCCATCACTGGAAGTGGTGAAAGTCAGGTTGGATGGGGCTTTGAGCAACCTGATGTAGTGAGAGATGTCTCTTCCCATGGCAGAGGGGTTGGAAATAAATGATGTTTAAAGATCTCTTCAAACCCAACCCATTCCATGGTTCTGTCATCATATGCAGTGGCATGTGTCTGTCAAGTGTAGTGGGGACTAGCAGGCTGCAAAGATGGGAGCTCTGACTCAGTGAGGAGCCTTATCTCAGTTTCTGCACAAATGACCACACCAGTCCTGTGCTACTGATTATTCTCAGCTGCTACCATAAGTAGCTCTTTTGGTAGTGCTCTCATAGAATAAAAGGAGACATTATTATAGGGGATAAACTGCAAACCCTGTCAGTAGAAAGATCACTAATTTATTTTCTTATAATGATTTTTTCCTAGCAAAAGTATAGTGTGCTTTTCAAAGAAACAGCTGCCAATAAATCAGTTTGGATGTATTGTGTTTTTACATTGTTTTGCTGAACATCTGCTGTGGACAAACATAAAAATACTTAGTTCTTTTTATAGCCTTCCAGGTGGTTTTGAACTTTTAATTAGTACTTCTGTGGAAACCATAAATCTCCCATGAGTTTTGGTTTGAGCCAGCTGAATGAAGACTTTATCACTTCTAACTTTAGAAGGCATTGATAGAGTTTATGTAACATTTTTCTTTCATAGAACTGAAAGCACTTGATTGAAGAGGTAAACACATTATCCTCTCCAATCTAAAGATGTGAGACCTGGGATACAGAGAGGTTAAATGATCTTCCAAACTCCTACAATAATTTTGTGGCAGAACCAAGAGTAGAACCCAGGGAGTCTCATTTAGCTCCTTGCGCTGTTCTGTGCTGTTATCCTTCATTATGTCTCATTAAGGATTGTAGCCTGTTTGCTTCATTGTATCAAACCATGATGCTCTATAGCTATAGGGCAAAAATTACATTTAAAGAAGTAATTTGCTATCATTCACAAATCAAAAAACTCAGAAAACCAATTACAGTTATTTAATTCCTAGTATATGTCAGGTCCCAATGTACTAAACTGGAAAATCAGGGTTGAAATACAGCATCTAAGGGCTTTATGTAATTATAAGATAAAAAATATGTAATTTATAATATAGCGTAAGCCTCTCAAACATAGCAGAAAGAGCCAAAATGATAAAGATTGAAAGGTAACCACAATCTATCTCAAGAAGATCAGTTTTGGTCAAAATAGTTTAATTAGAATGATATGGCAAGGCCAAGAGTTGAAATGAAATTTGCCAGAAACAGTTAAAAAAATCAGTTTCAGATTTTAGCTCAATTTTTGTCCCTCTGAAGTATGATTGATGGTATACAGTACAGAAATCTCTGATTAGTGGTGGTTGAGTCTTCAAATTCACATAGCACCACAAGTGGAATTACGAATTTTGGTCTAGAAACTTTGTATTTGAAATAAAGTGATTGTTAATCTAAGGATTACTCATTTAAATATGGCTAAAAAACCTATATCCTCAAACTACGTTATGAAATTGCCTTATGGAACTTAAGTTTGTCTCTCCTTTTTAAAAATTAAACTTCACTCCCTTTTACTTTCTTTCTAGATACACTGTGAAAAGGAAAAGGCGAGGCTACGTATCCGTGCTAAACCATCTCTCTTTCAGCACGTGGGAATTTATTCATCATTGGCTGGGAAGATACAGAATTTGAAAGTAAGGATAAGAAATTAATGCCAGACTTCTCAATTATATGCTTGTGTTCTCACTTGTTTCTCCAGTCAGTTTCAAGCATTGCATCTTTGGCATTAGGTGGCATTTTCATATCCAAGAACGCTGGCTTACAGATTTGGGGGAGAATATTGACCTGGCATCTGAACTGCAGGTGGGGCACACTGCTTCTGTACAAACATCTCGGAATCTCTAATATGAACGCTTGTACCAGTCATAGGAGCATTTTCTGTCATGTAGGAACGCTCTTCACAGCACAAAAAGGTTTCATGTGCTCTGCACTGTACAAACACAAATGGCTGTGATGGTTTGTTTTGGCTGAATACTCCACAATCCCAATACAAGGGACTGTTAAGAAGAAGGTATACTGGTAGTGACTTATTACATGGGCAGATTGTGTTAGGTTAGGGGGAAATGGTTTTCAACTAAGAGAGGGGAGACTTAGGTTAGATATCAGGGGGAAATGTTTCACCCAGAGGGTGGTCAGACACTGGAACAGGTTGCCCAGAGAAGCTGTGGCTGCCCCCTCCCTGGAAGTGTTTAAGGCCAGGCTGGATGAGGCTTTGAGCAACCTGGTCTAGTGGAAGGTGTCCCTGCTGATGGCAGGGGGGTTGGAACTGGATGATCTTTAAGGTCCTTTCCAACTCAAGCCTTTGATTCTATGACAAGGGTGTGGCTACCGTGATGGCCATAGATTTTTAGTGAGAGTTTGGAGGGCAAACAGTGGATCTACCATGTATCTGACAAGGACATGAGCAATGAAGCACTGGGCTTCAGGGATGCCATTTAGACTTGTCGTGAGATCATTCAAACTGCTGTATTGGGTCAGACTAGAAGTTCATGTAGCCCCTTAGCAGAGACCAGTATCTGTTGTTCTGGCAGAAGGCCATCCATAGTAGACAACTATGAAATAGCCTATTGTATTTTTAAATCTAAGCAACTGAGAAATAATCAGTACAGCTCTGCCTACAAACTATAACATTGAGTCTCAGTGATTAGACTGAAATTAATACTCTGTTTCTCTTAGAAATAGGCTGTATATTTTTTGACACTGAGGTAATTATTTTCTGGAATAGCTTCCTGTAGTAATTCAAGATACTGGAGCATCTTTTTTATATTGTGTGGATGAAATTACATTTCTTTATATCCAACAGGATAAAGATTTTGGCAAAAATGTGCTATATAAAGCACATAATAATCCACCTGCAAAAGTGGATACAAGCCTAACAACATACCAGCAATATACCTTGGAAAAAGTTTATATAGGAAAAGACTTTTTTTGGGCTTCAGCTCCAGTGGCAGGCGACTACATCAGCTTCACCTTTTTAAATCCACTACAAGTTGAAAAGTAAGTATTACATGATATGGTATATGAAAGCCTACATATATCCAGTTTGGAAATGATTCAATCTGTTCAAAATCACCAGTGCTCAACTGTTCACGTGAACTATAGCCTCATTACCGATAAAAAATCCATGATTTATCCGCTCCCCTTCTTGAATTCCCCTCCTGAAACAGATTTCTTCCTTTGTGATTAGAGAGCTTCTTAATTTTTTTTCCTTTTATTTCTTCAGTTAAATATTTCACATTCTCTTATGATAATTCTCAAAGGAATTTGTTTTTAACTCATGAATTTCATCAATGGAGTCCATAAAAGCTTTATTTCTATAGTTGTCAACAGAAAGCCTGTTTGCATGATGTCAAGGTAAAGGCCATGTCCCAGACCAGAAACTTATTGGTGTAGGTGAGAGAGAAGAGAAAATATCACTCTTGTGGGGAAATAATGAAGAGATAATTAATAAAGGTGGGATTCAGTTGAAGATTCAGAGACTTGAATGTAGGTGTTTATAGTAGAGACGCTATGTAAGGTAGGTGTGTAAGGTCTTACTATACATGACAGATAGAGATCTACTTGATACAGTCAGTGGAAGCTAGATAGCTAGTAATTTAATTCTCTATTTGGTCACCTGGGCCAGTTGCTAAGTTTCATTGACTGTATTGAGTGTATCTCCATTGCCTGTAATGAGAGCTTGAACACCTTGGGTCACAGACAGACTTCTAACTTCACGTATTTGGATCCACAGCCAAGTCCCACCTTGAATGGTTTTCTCATTCTAAAAGATGAAACTGTCTTACCTGTTTTCACATCATTCAATTTGGGCATCTTTGAAAGCAAAAGACCTCTGTAGCTTAAGGTAGAGAAGTGTTTTTCAGAAGGACTTACTCTATGAACAATACCCATTGAGGCTGGCACCAAAAGAAGCAGTCCTGCCTGCTTCAGCAAAGTTTCTTCTGTCTCAGACTGGAGAACAGATCTGAGTTGAAACTAACCTAGCAAGAAACATGGTTCCAGGAGCATGTCTTTGACACAAATTACCATCATTACCATATCTCTGTAATGATATTCAGAGAGAAAACTCCTACACTGTTGTTACACTTCCTCCCAGAACTGGTCACAAAACTAAGAGACTTCCATTTCTGCATAGATTGTTGATTTCTCATTTATTTAAAAAAAAAAAATCTAAGCAAGCAAGTCTTTATCTCCATCTAGTGAGCTGCACTAAATGATAGTTGTTGGGATAAACACTGGTGTTCTGTGATCAACTCTGTTAACTAACTGGTTTATGCTCTGGGCAACTTGGGTAGCCTGTATTTTTGTATTTTTCTGTTACTGGGAGGCTGTACTGGATGAAGCTTACATATGGTATGGCTGGTCCCAGCCTCGGCATATTGCTAACTGGTGACAATGTATAGTTAATCCTATAATATTTAGTGGTCTTTGCAGGTCTTGATACCAGAGGAGGGAGGCTGATGCTTTAAATTTCCTTAGCTCCTTTTGGATCTAAAATCCTAAGAACTTTACTGCCAGAAATTTAAAACCAAACAGGGATTTTTTAATTTTTATTTTTTTTAATCTCATAGATGTTTTTGCTTGGATTCTTGCTTTGACAGTGTGTTGCTCATTGGCTATAAAGGAGATTCTTTAGAAGCACCTGAATTGATCAGTATTGATAAAAGGGACGATTCTCTTGGCACGTAGTGTATGGTGTAGTAGAAACAGGGATTTTTTGCTGGCATTGCATTCCAGAAGCCCATCTCACCTCAGCCTTAGGAACAGATCAGAGGAGAGATCTTCTGTTTAAATTTAGAAAGTTAATTTATTTGGAATTATAGCACTGAAAAAGGGGAACACTTGCATTTGTGGTTCAGAGAAAGATGGTTGGAATGCTGTTCTCTTTAGAATAAAAAGCCTCTAGCATGGTTTGGTCACACATTGGAAAGTTTCAATACCTACTTCTGTTCTCTATAGCCCACAACTAATTAAAGAAAAACTATTTGAGACACCCCTTCAAAACTAGAAAGAATTACTTCTCTAGAACTTTTCTAAGGTATAAAATACCTTTATCATCAGGTACTTCTTCAGAAGTGGAAATGTGGAGCACCCTGGTGATAAACTCTTTAACACTACTGTGGAAGTGTTGACAGCTGATGTAAGTCTCTCATTTCCAACTAATACACAGTGCTATTTTAACTTTAAGAATGATGTTTAACATAAAATGTAACGCTTTAGAAAATATTTATGGAGATTTTATTGTTTTATTTTTTACAGGAAATGCTAAGAAAAGAACTAATTGACAATGGAAGTAAATTTAACTACCTAGCAACTGAAGATGGATATTTGAAAATAGGTAAATTGTTTATTGACACTTTAAAACCAGAAATTTTGTTCTTGATGTCTAAAATCTTTCTGCGTTTGAGAATTTCATTAACTCTGTAATAGATACAACAGTCCAAGGTGAACTATTAAGGAAAAGAAACACTGTGTGCTACTGTGTGTTACAGTATATGGTGTTTGACCAACGACTATCCTGTTTTATTTTAAATAATGAAGCACCCTAGCAGCAGTGGCAAAAGCCAAGGCATCTAATCAGAAGGAAAATTAATTGCAGCCTCTGCAAGGTCTTAATAGGATAATTGATTGTGGTTTGGATTTTGCAGCCTTAGCTGGAGACAAGGATTTCTGATGATTATGACAGCATTAACATGTGCTCCAGCCTGAAATGAAGATGAAGCGTAATGCAGTGCACCTTCCCCCTTTTTGCCCCCACCCCTGCTTCCCCTTCGTCCTTCCTCAGGACCTCTCTTAAATGGATGGGAGATTCTTCACATGCTTGCCAAGGCCTGGTTTCTGCTGTTACTTAAATTAAAACACCGCTGTGTGAATAAAACCAGACTATTGGGAGATCTGCTTTGCTTGGCACTTTCTTCTGTCTCTTCTACCCCATGTTTGCTCTTTTCTCCCAACGAACCACTTTCACCTCACCAACGCTTCGTTTGCTTTGATTTGCACTTCTCTCCCACCTCCTCATGGCTGTTTTGCTCTAATTAGAGATCCAAACCAAAATGCTGTCACCTCGCAGTTGCACATGCAAGTTGACAGGAAATTAATATCCTACATGGGATGAGTGTTTTTCATTCATCTGCAGTGATTTTATGCCAGTTTTAACGAGGTTAGTTAAAAAGCATTGTACTAGTGAAGAAAGGTATCAGAATTGGTCCATGATTCCTAATATATGTTTTAAATATAATCATAATTCTCAGAAAAGCTCTTTCAGATTATTTAACATGACCATATGTGCCATATGTATATGGTCACTATTATTTAAATGTATTTTTTAACATTTATAGGTTCTTTATTTTCTTCTATTCTTCTCCAGCTCTTCTTCAATTGCTGTAACTGAAGGAATGAATTCTTCTTCTTTTTTGTCTTTCAGTTGTTGTTGCTTGACCTTTTCCAAAAGATTTTTTTTTTCCCTAATCTTGTATCCCTGGACTTAATTTATAATTTGTAATTTAGAGCTTTTGTATAAGTTCACTTGGAAGCATATTTCATTCTAATATATGTTTGTATGGGTCTTGTTTTATTTTTTTATTTAGGGGCTTTTGAAAACGGAATTGCAGAAGGCAGTATCGATAAGTCGATAGGAAAAATACAGGCTATTCGTTTATCAGTCAATTCTGATTCTCCTGTATGGGCAATCCTTAGTGAGGTAAGCATGTTAATAAAAGCATTTTAATTAAAGCTTTATTCAATGAGTTTCAATTCTTCCTACCATATAGTATTGATAATCACTAATTTTTATTTAATTTTGAATGTGATTTTGTGTCGAAAAACTCACACAGGTGGAGAATTGTATTAATTATTCAGGGGAGAAGTTAAATTTACTTCACAGAAAAAGTCCTGGAAATGCTGCAGTGGGATGATTCCCCAGTCTGGCAGTGCTGTAAGAACAGCCACTAGAATTTGGGTCATGATAAACAAACCAACCAGAGAAGACAGGGAGATTTTTCTTGCTTTTTTTCAGTCACCATCTTGGATATTAATTGTAATATACAAACATTTTCAGATGAACATGTGATTTTCTTTTTATTCTTCAAGTTTCTCCCAAGAGTCTGAATGTGTGTGAACCCGTAAGTAGAAAATACTCAGCAGAAGCCACTGAAGAGAATTACTGCAGCCTTAAACTATAGCCATCGTTGGAAGGAGGGAAAGGCTAATGTCTTAGGCAATGTTTCTGTTTCTGCAGATTTTAGACAGTAATATATTTTGGTTTTTTTCAGGTGCTTATCAAGACATCTGGAAACTGAAAAAAAAAAACAAACCCTTTTTGGACATGTCACTTGTTGCAGATTGTTTGAAAACGAGGCTAACAGCAACAAAAAACTGGCTGGGTAAAAAGAACAAATCCAAACCCATTTAATTCTTAATACTGTGTATTAGGAAAGAGTTGAGATAACTATTAAATCTTTATATAAAGAACATTAAAAGCTATAAAGCACGTGATTATGTTAGTAATTTCTATAAAATATTCTTGAGTAAGGTGTCATATAAAAATCTCACTTTAGCTTGGCAACATTCAATATATATAATTATAAACAACTGATAAGGGATTACAGGCTGTCTCAGGGACTAAAGGTATACAACGATCATAAGTTTCACCAGAACTAAAAATATGGACCTTTTTGAAAAACATTAAGGACTTAATAATTAACACTGGTCAGTTTGGGAGGGAAAGCAGAACTGAAGGAAAAGTTGTCAATTTTTATTGCAAGTATTTAGAGCAGTCTACAGAGACAGGAGCAATTTACCAATATGAAAATGGATCTCAAACTTAATAGAAGTGTGGTTCAGCCTTAATGTAGCATAAGTTATTTTTAATATTTTTTTTAAATGGGAAGTTACCATTTGAATAACTTGAAACTTAAACAGGTATTGTTCAGAGGTTTGTAAAACTTTTCAGTGACTTTGTGCATTGAATTAACTACAGGAAATTATAAGGGTATTATGTGTAACTATTTTTTTGTAGAATGAAAATCTATTTAAATAAAATTTTGGATCCTATCATTTGATAATCAGTATGTACTGTTACTTAAATCCTGGTCACAAGGCAAAACTCAATCTAGATTTGAAAATAAAAGGTAACCCACAGTAGTCTCATTGAAATGTTTTTGGGAAATGAAAATCCACCTTGGACATCTGCCTTTTAACGTGGGGAATTCCTGTATCACTTCCTTAGCACTAGAAGCATGACTGCACCCTCATTCTCCTGCACATGCATTACATCCTAACAGCAGAGAGAAATAAGCTGCATGTACACTTTTGCATGGATTTGTATTAAATGGGGTAAATTAATGTAGAATCGTATTCCTAATGCAAGATTATTTTTTATTCACAATAAGACTAAATTAATTTTCTTACATTAAAACAGTTCAGGAGGGTAGCTTTATAAAGACCACCTCTAATAATATTTTGATAATTTACAATTTATTGTTTGTATACTGTGGTGCTATATATCTGTGTGTGTGGATATATAGATACGTACGTATGTATTTCTTGGACCAAATGTTGCAGCCTTCATTAGATTAAGAGTTTAATGCAGGTTAAGAATTAATGCAGTATTCCAGAGTACTTAGAAATACACAGTGGGACACCTTTATCCATCAGCACTCACAGTAAAAAAAAAAAAGGTTGAGTGAAACTGAGACCGGTGGATAATTAAAAAGCAGTGGCTAAATCTGCAGCCAGGGAAAGAAGGGAATTAAAGTGGCTCTGCATCAAACTACTGGGCACGAGCAGGGCAGAGCCACCTCCCTCTGACCCTGCTCAGAATCACCTTTCAGATCATCTTTTTCTCTGCTGATACAGGAGTCAGACATTTAGTCATGAAAACTTGTACTAGAGAAAAAAACACAACTTAGATAACATTAAGGGAAGACAAAATTGAGTTCTCTGCAGTCATTCTCTCTCTTAACCTGAAGTGCTGCAGCATCTTTGGGGAAAACCAGATTGGAGTGAACAGGACCCTCCTGCAAAGGCAAAGTAGCAGGTGACCTACAGAACTCTTGGGGTTTTTCCTGGCAGAGCTTTAGAAGCTTGTATGGGTATGGAAATTATTAAAGCATAGGTCTTCTCCTGGCGCCGTAGTTCTGTTCTTAGCATATCAGAGCTTTTAGTGCTCTCCTTGAAATCACATCGTGTCATGTCATCTTCAAACTCTTCAGAATGGCAAGTTCTTGCAAATGTACTGTAACACTATACTCTAGGCCCGTTCCACCTGCCATCAAAAGATAAAAGAAGTAGAAATCCAAGCAGAAAGAGCATTTCTTGTAGAACATTTTACTAGTTAAGTGCGTGATCCAGTAAAAACTTCGAACCTTCTTTTGCCATTGCTTTCACTGCAACAGAGTCACAAGCTGGGAGCTGTGTCTGCACGCAGGCTGCCTAATGCTCACCTGTTACAGGGAAGTGTCACTGCAAGGAGGGAATTTCAGAGCAATTAATAATCAGTGAAAACACAGAAAATATTAACCTAATAGATTTTGTTACCAAAACCTCTTGTTTTCACAGTGAAATGAGATTTCACTCTTAACTGTTGAAGCATTATTTCAGAAAGCTCATCAGAATACCTGAAATTATTTTAGGAAGTGACTGGGCTTTTTGTAAATATTTTGTAAATCTCAATTTTTTATTCTGCACTGCCAGCTTTGTGCTTCATTCATTCTGTCTCTATTTTACATATTTTACTTAACCATTTCAATCACAGAATACACTTCCCATCACTTTGATATAAACGAGGTTGGAAATATTGACATAGTAAATAACAAATGCTTGCATATAAACCATTAAAGTAACATTCTGCTTAACCCTGATTCTCCCCTGTGCTTTGTGGAGTGCAGACGTTTCTTTCACAGTCTGCAGAACCACAGCTCCACTATAAAACCAAAGGAAGCTCCCGAGAAGAACTCTGGATTTTCAGTGAAGAAGTGATAGGTGAACAGTGAGTGTTACCGCCCCAGGAAGCTGAAGACAATGGAGTGTAATGGAAGTACACTGACGTGCAACAACCAGCGCTGGCAGGAACGAGCTGAGTTTGTTCATAACAGTCTCTGTTGGGCAAGGAGCAGTTACAGAACACGTGCAGCTTCCTTTCCAAGCGAGTGCAAGTGAGTTCCCACCTGTGGTTTTCCATTTAATGATCCCATGCACTGAACCTGCACGTGCCTTCGCAGACCGTGGCTCTGAGGCAGTTTAAAGGCTGCAAAGAGGCCTCCTCCTGGGAAGCTCCAGTGCAGGTAACGGATCCAGGAGGTAAGGAACATCCTCTGACTCTGCGGGTCACTGGTTTTTGCAGCGTAGGCATTGTGATTGTAACTTACAAGAGCAAAGGCAGTAAGGCAAAGTCAAAAAACAACGATGAAAGGAGTTTCAGATTCCATAGCAGATCACCAAGCTCCTTCAGTAGGAAATTTTACTTCACTACTTTCATGTGGTTTAAAACATGGTCTTGAAAATATTGTCTGCCTGAGGCTCACTGTACAGGTCCCTAATCAGGTTAACTGCCTGTGTAGGAGGAAAGCACATTTTTCAAGCTAATTCAACATTAAGGATGGGTTATTAATGGGCTTATTCAACCCATTTGGATTTTCAGTGGAGCGCAGTTACTCATTTCTTTGAACACTGCGTCTCCATTCTCTTAAATCTTTTGAGGGACTTCTGAAAGGGGAATGCCACCATTTGTGTTCAGTACAAAAGGCAGTTAGGAATTTGGCTTTACTGATTTTTAAAAAATGTTTTTATTTCCATTAATTACATGGAACCCTATCTCATCAGTGTCAGTAGGACTTTTTGCACAGCTCAATATAAGGACACATCTACTATAAATGCTAATGGATGCTAAATGTACACTGAGAAGAGACTAGACTCTCAACAGGAATATCTGTTAAAATTAATTAGGAGATATTTAATCCAAAACTGATGATGTATTTGCTTATTGAGTTGAAAATCTTCTCTCTGACATGTCTGAGGAAGTAAGTGGCTAGTGTCCCATATATAAGGATCCCAATTTTCCACAACAATTAATTTTTCTATTACTCATAAGTCTCACATTTGTTAGCTGTACTACTGGTTGTACAAACTAACTTCTTATCTGAGAGTGTTTTGGGTTGTGAGGTTTGGTTTTTTTTAAGCTATTATTTGTTTGCATAAATGTAGGATTCCAGATAAATCTTTCACAGGTGTCTTACAATGAATAGCAGGAATATTAACAATTAATTCTTCAGTAAGCAGAAATCTTTATTTCTGCAATTGCTTCTAAAAGGACATATGTGTATTTCAAGCTGCAAGGACAGTTTTCATCTGTCTTTGTTTCATGATGGATTGCTCAAGAACATTCCCTAAGTTTTTTTGTTAGCTAGAGATATCTAAAGATTGAAGTTTCTGAAGGACTATGGTATCATTTCTCAAAAGTACATTAAATAAGGAGTTGAATTAAGGCATAACATCTTTCTGATCAGCATTAGAATCATAGAATCATATGATTGAGAAATGGTACCATAATCCTACAGAAACTTCAATCTTTAGACATCTCTAGCTAAACCTGAACAAGAGAAGAAATTGGGCTGCTTTTCTATGACATAAATATCCACTGCGCTTACATTGTGAAGTTTACATTGCTCTTTGGAGCTTGTAATTGTAATAATCTATGGCAATCTTAAGTTTTGATGATGTTATCAAAAAAGATATATAATCAATTTCAGTTTAAAGCTTGTGCATTAGTTTACAATGACCTTATAATATTTGAAAGGCAGAATAGCACAAAAATAAATTTGAGCATTTGGATTTACAATTTATATTACACATTCTAATGGTAACTCCAAACAGTTCCAAGTCAACAAACTAATATGTGGTAAAGAAACCAAACGGAAAAATCAATAAAAATTATCTGAAAAATAGAAAGAAATTAAAAAGAAAAAAAGCAGTCTTACTTAGATCTTAAAAACGTGTATATAGTGCAGTCAAATTCTTGCTAGATTTGTGGCCTGGCAAGGTAAGGGAACAGGCTACAAGCACTTCTGTAGGGACAACAGGAAGGGGAAAAAAAGTCTGAGTCAGAGCTGTGTTAGTAAGAAATTTTTCAAATTAAGGTATATTTACTAAAATACTATAGTAATATTATTTATGATCTTTATTTCTTACTATTTTAATGTGTTTTTTCTCTTGTCTGGGGTAAAATTGAGAGAGTTTTGATAATATCCTTGCAACAATATTTAAAATGTAAAACTTTCAGTTCTTCAGGTGAGCAGGATGCTGTTCCAGTGGGACTGGCTGTGCTTGGGTGTGCTGATAATTAGCTCAGTGACTGCAGAAATTGATAATGAAGAAACTCTGGATGCAGACGCTGAAGGGGAGGATTTTGACAAGCAGTCTCAAGAAGCTGATGTTGACAGAGATAAATCTTCCTTAACTGTAGAAATGAGAGGCATGGGTGGGCGGGAAGTTATCTGAAGTTATAAATTACTTTAGGAGAGGGGAAACTTAGCTTAATGGTGTATAGACCATAATTGTTATGTCTAAAGACAGTTTCCTCAACATGGTAAGAATCAAATAACATACAAGAGATTCTTGTGGCCTGAGCACTGTCTGAAAGAGGCTTAGAGTTACGAGGATAAAATACCATTTTTTGTCATGGCTATCAACATTTCTAGTATTTCCTTCCTTCTTTTCTTTCACAGACCCACAGTTTCATAGGCAACAGAAATAAAAGTTGTGCATACGCACCTTAATAAGAATTTCTTGGGCAGTGAAATGTGCCTGCATTTGAGGGGATGGCTGATACTGCAATGACACATGCCCTTGGCTGCACAGGAGGGTACTTTTCAAAAGCAGTCTTCAATGAGGAGTTGCAGATGTACCCTTCAAAGAGATTCAACAGTAAGAATGAAAGGTAGTGGCTGTAGCTGTATGGTTCATCTCAGAAATACTGGTGTGGTGGCTGGTGGCCAGAACTGTGATAGTTTAACGTAGCTGGCAGCCAAACAAGACACAGACTCTCACATTCCCCCCCAGCCACCCAGGAAAAAAGAGAGATAATTGGAAGGGTAAAGGTAAGGAGACTTGTAGGTTGAGATAAGAACAATTTAATAATTGGAGTAAAATAAAATTAATGTAGTACTGATAATAATGATGACAACTTATTGGCATATCCAACTGTCAATTCTGGGTTTTGCTAACTACTACACTTTCCCCCTCCCAGTCCTTTGCACTTGCAAACTACCAAAAAACCATGTCCTTGTACCTTATCAACATTCTTCTCATAACAAATCCCACACTGAAAGCAAAACAGTGCTTTCTAGCTACTAAGAAGAAAATTAACTCTGTCCGACCAAACCCAGGACAAGAACGAACAGTTGAGCTTGAAACGAGGATGGCAACCCCTACAGCCTTTGGCTGGGGGAAAGCTTTGACGATGTGAGTCGCCGAGTGATGTAGTGTCACATGCAAACACACCAAACCCTAACCCAGTCTGTCAGCAGCTGGGCAGCTGGAACAGCTTCTGTGTTCCTCGTGATCCCTGAAGGAATCGCTTTTGTCTCAGCCCTCTCCTGCACCTTTCAAGTATCGGTGCCATTGAAAGGCTAAACCCTGAGAAATTAAAAGACTTATAGATCCCTTAGTTGCCTGAAAGATTTATGGATCCCTTAGTTGCCTGAAAGATTTATGGATCCCTTAGTTGCTTGAAAGATTTATGGATCCCTTAGTTGCTTGCATAATTAGATCTAGAACCTCGGAGTGGATGCTTATCACCCAGCTGTTTGCTTGCTTAAGTCATTACACTTAGATCTGGCTCTTCTCAGCCCCTGAGAAGATGATGGCCTGAGGACCTCTGCAGATGTTCTCTCAAAAGGCTGTCATGGGTGTCTAAGCTCGGGGAAGAACATATAGATAAGAGTTAATGACTGAACATTCTTCAAGGAACACCGTCCTGAACACGAGTGAGGAGCCACTGAGGAAGGTCGAAGAGGAAATCAATCAGTGGACATGATAAAGCCTAATGAAGATCACCGACTCATTTACTGCGCAAGCGTGAAGGACATTTACATATGCTACACAGCAATGAATATGCATGTATCGGGTCAATATAACGCTCCGGGCAGGTCTCCTCCAGCGCCAAATGGCGTCGGCGAGGCGAAGCCTGGGGAGGGGCAGCCCGGGAAGGAGCTGCCGTGTGATTGGCTGGGGCACCACGTGCGGGGACGGTGCCGCCCGCGGGCCGAGCTGCCATTGGCCCACTCCGCGCGGA
>NW_010293266.1:0-39038 GCF_000700745.2 Antrostomus carolinensis
ATTCTATGATTCTATGATTCTATGTACAAATGATTAGATGTAAACATTTAACTCAAGTTCTGTACAGAAATGACCCTGCAGAAAGAAAGATGTCTCAAGTTCCTAGGAGCTCAGAACAGAACTATTTCATATGCTGACTGGATTTGTTCTTGCTGTGAGTAGTTATTTCGCTATAGAGAAAAACAGTGTGATTAGCATGAGAAAACTTACTTTGGATGGCATAAGAACTACCTGTAAGATCTGAGACGGTCCCATCAAGTGCAAATATAATGCACCCAAGAACCCTGTGTCCTGGTTTTGCTAGGATAGAGTTAATTTTCTTCTTAGTAGTTAGAATAACTGTGGTTTAGTTTCAGTGTAAGACGTGTTATGAGAGGAACATTGATAAAAGTACTAATGCTATTTGTTGCTGCTGGAGCCCAAGGCCATCATGTTTGGCTGGTTCACAGCTGCATTAGAACCAGGAGGGAGAAGCGCAGTGAACAGCAAAACCTAAAACTGGCATTTGGATGTACCAATGAGATATTCCATATCATATCACGTCATGTCAGTATATTAACCAGGGTTGACTGGAAGATGGGAGTATCCTCTTGGGGATCGCTCGGGATCGCTCTTCCAGGGTTTTGGTTTTGGGAATGTCTCTGCTCCAGGATTGCTGGCTGGCACAGGCTGAGCATTGGTCAGTTGTTGGAGAGCAACTGCACTGTGTATCACTTATTTGTATATTCTGTTATCACTGTTGTTGTTATTATAATTTTATTTTAATTGGTAAATAGGTTTTATCTCAACCCATGAGTTTCCATGCCCTTTTCCTTCCAATTCTATCCCCTACTCCCTGGGTGAGGGGCAGGGGAGGGTGAGAGAGCAGGCTGTGTTTGGTTGCAAGCTGCAAGCCAAAGGGGTGAATCCACCCAAACCACCACACCCTGTTTTTCACTTCCCTGGGTCTTTCAGATAGAAAATGCACCACACTTACCAGATTCTTTTCCATTTGCAGCATGAATTACTCCCCTCAGCTTCTAGTCTTCTGTAGATCTTTAATTTTTTAAAAGCAATTCACTGCAAACTCTCTTTCTGTTTCAAGAGAAAAACAAATAGAAGATGGAGAGAAGAGTACAGGCTGAGGATGCCACACTGCTCTTTGCACTAGGACATTCCCTTACCACACTGGTCAGAACAAGCAATCTGACTAGTAATGGCTTTTGTAAACAGGATGCTAAGTGTTGCATTGTAGCCTGGCCCCTCTCTAACAGTCATTTAATGTCCTGTGAGTTAGTTAACCCTTGTGGAAAATCAGTCTAAAGATACAGATTTTTTAGTGCCTCACAGAAAAGCTGTTAGGTGTACCTCATGTTTACTAGACTTTTAAAGACATTTAGAAGAACATATTTGAGAAATGGTTGTCACTGAATTATCAAAATCATGTTTTCAGAGTAAGGTCATATGAGATGCAAAAACACTTTCAGTTATGTAATTCATAATGACAATTTTTAACTTCTCTTAGGATCATCTGTCTCCAATACCAAAGAACCTGATCTCCAACAATATTTATTGATGTTAACTGCAAAAATGGTTCTGTGAGTTAGAGGAGGTATTTTATCTCGATTTTATAAATGGCAGTCTGTCTTGCAGACAAACGGACATAAATCTTGCTGTAGCACATCAGAGAGAAGGCAGATCACGGAAGGGAAATATAGGGTGGAAGTCATCTCAGCACTTGAAACATTAAATATCCAGTCTAAAATCCTCTCTAAGAGAACAAGAGACATCTCCTGAGCACGGTACATCACATGCTAATATATATGGCTGGGGCACACTGCCCTCTGAAGATGTCTCTCCCCACTGGTACTGGCAGGAGCTCAGCCAGCCTGATTAGGCAGCCTTCTGACAGTTGAAGTCTGAAGTCTTACCTTTAGTACTGCTGCTTCCAAAGTGACCATGGAGGTACCTACCTGTTGGGTTGTCCTTGTTTGTACCACCTAGCTCAATTCTCCAGGCAGTTTATTTCCAAAAAAGAGAAGTAACAACATCACAACTGATTATTGCATTCCCTTTTTAAACCAAAAATATTTTTCTAATCAGCATACAATATACCATTCCACAAAAGAAGCAAATGTTCTTGAATGTAACCAAAATAAAATGGCTTGCCCTGGCAGGAAAGCTAGCAGGTTAGACCATTCTGCTCTGTAGTCTCCTCTAGGGAGACCTACAGTGTTCACTCTGCATTTATTTTTAGGGAACAGGCTCTGCTTGCTGCAAGAAAAGACCAGCACTGAAATTGCAAACTAGATAGACCACAGATCTCTGTTCCCACACAGAGGGGATTCTTCAGTGAAGTCAAAATATTGTTGTTTCAGTTGCATCAGCCTTTCTCTAGCTTATGCCCTGAGTCCTGAAGGGAGACAAGGAGTCATGCTGTTCTGCTTAATCATGCAAAGGAAAGTAAAATCTGTTATGAAATAATAAATACAGTATGAAAGACCTAATGCCAGTCTAATCACTCTGCAAATCTTTCTCTTGAGTGGCAAAAATGCCTGTGCTGCTCAGTGACAAAACCCAAGACTGAAGCCAAGCATGGATGAGAAATAGAAATGCTTTAATATGCCTTGTTTTTCCCTTCCATTCCAAAGTCTGGACTGAATTCCCACTCACTACTGGCTAGAACATGCTAAAGGCTCTCCTGAAGCCCATCATTTGGTTTAATTCAACAAAGAGCAGTCCAGTTGACGTGCTCAGAGACTGCTCCATGACCCAGTGCAAGGTACACAGGGACAAATGGGAGGTTTCCTTCAAAACATGTCTTCAGTCTGAACTAAAGCACTGATCTAGATTCACTAGGTATTATTTTCAAGGACTTACTGGCAAACAAAAACTGCACGGATGGGCAGTGGCCTCGCTGTGGCTTAATCTGTACCACTGAAATTAGACTGTCAAAGCCACCTAACAAACATGCAGATCATATCCAAAAAAAGAACTTCTTTATAGGCAGTATTACACCATATTTCTAATCTCCAGCTTTTACATTGGCACCTTTTACCAGAATAAACTGCCTACAAGATTGCAGTTTCCTCACTCCTTGTTAATGTAGCTACTTCATCAAGAAATTTTCATTTAGATATTTCATAAACTCTGTGAAGTCTACACCATTCTGAACCAAGAAAAATTTCAGGAAGCAATCAAAGTACCTAAACCTTCCTTTGGCAGAGCAGAACACTTTTCATAAGCACATTTGATTCCAGCGAAACAGATCTGACCTCACACACTAAACGTCTGCTCCATGCCAGTCCTAGCTGCACTAATCGGATATTTGTGTGAGCTAGAATCTGCTTCGAGTAATACTTAAATAATCATGGAAAGAATGTGACCCAACTGTGAGAAACCTTTAATCCCCTTTTCCCATCAAATACAGGTGCACACAATAACACTGTACAAAACTTTAAACACCTTTCTTTTGACCTTTTGTGCTCTTCAGCCCCTTTTTGTATGTAACCGATTCCCTTTGTCACATTTTACATGAATTAACTTCATGTTCCTCATAGCATCAGGTTACCAGTGAAGTACACAATAAATCTGTTTTGATATCTGAGGTCTGCATCCAATAAAATATATGGGTAGTTGAAAATAAAGCTCTGCAAGGGCTCTGCCTTGGCTCCTGGCTCTTGGGGTGAAAAGCAAACCTGAGATTTGGCTTCAAAAGGGCAGTTATAAAAGAGACATAATAACTTCAGCAATAGTAATCTAATTCTTATCATTAGGAATCACTAAGCACATAGAAGGTGTTAAACCTTGTCCCTCAATAGAGTTGAGGCAAGACTGTACGAATATACCTTCATATATATTTTCATATACATGAATGCGTACACATACACGCACATATATATGTGCATACAGTCTGGATCCACAACACAGTGTCCTGCTCACTGGACAGAAACCTACATTCGGTCTTTGTAAGGCTGGAGACAAGAGTCTCTTCTTTGTAGTAAAAAGAGTTGGTGGGGCCAAGGTGGTCATTCAAAAAGTAGGAAACCAAGGCTATTTCCTTCCTCAGCTTGAGTGGTTGCAAACAATGCTTTCTATTAGCTTCTTCTAAGTTTACAAATAAGTAGCCTAATCTGCATGTGTTCATTGTCTGTGCCTCTTCTTGACTTGATCACACTACATAGCAAAGCTCTTCAGATTCTGAGCAAAATCAGACGGTGCGTGTATTTCAGAAAGTGTGGTAGTCAGGGCGCTTACCTGTGAAACACAAGATTCGGCCTCTGATACCAATATCCAAGATTTTTTCTGGAGTTTTATACAAATGAATAAACAGCCTGATAACTAGTACTACATCCACTCTGCCTTCCAAATGGTACCATCATTTCAGAGGAAGGGTGATCCCTCCTCCTGTGCTTCTAGTGTGGCCAGCAGGACCAGGGAAGTTATCTTACCCCTGTACTCAGCACTGGTGAGGCTACAGTTTGAGAACTGTGCTCAGTTTTGGGCCTCCTACTTCAAGAAGGACACATGGACGTGCTGGAACATGTCCAGAGAAGGGCAACAAAGCTGTTGAAGGGCCTGTAGCACGTCTTATGAGGAGCAGCTCAGAGAACTGGGGTTGTTTAGCCTGGAGAAAAGGAGGTTAAGGGGAGACCTTCTCGCTCTCTACAGCTACCTGAAAGGAGGGTGTAGCAAGGTGGGAGTCAGTCTCTTCTCCCAAATAACAAGTGATAGGATTAGAGGAAATGGCCTCAAGTTGTGCTAAGGGCAGTTTAGATTGGATATTAGGAAGAATTTCTTTACTGAAAGGGTTATCAGGCATTGGAATGGGTTGCCCAGGGCAGTGGTGGAGTCCCCGGCCCCGGAGGTACTAAGAGTCTTGTTGACATAGTTCTTAGGGATATGGTTTAGTTGGGACTTGTCAGTATTAGGTTAATGATTGGACTTGATGATCTTAAAGGTCTTTTCCAATTTAGGAAATTCTGAGGCTCTGTGATTCTGTGATTATGTCTTACGAAGCTTGCATTTCTGTCCCTACAAGTCCTAGCAAAATGTCCTTTCTCACCATCTGCAGAGCCAGACAGTGCTCTGCTGGAGTTTAAGTAGAACTAAACTTGCTGAACAAGAACACTGGTGGCGCTGGTCTCCTGAGAGACTGAACCAGGCTTCACTGTGTAGAGGGGGACCTCCTTCGTCAGCTGTATATTTGAAAGTGTATGAAAGTTTCCTGGGAGAAATAAACAGCTGGATGCTTAGTTCAGACTAAGTGGTAAGATTTCCAGCCTTGCACTGAAGCATAACTTTTGGCACTTGGGAACATTTTGTCACTTAATCTCAGGTCTTTCAGCTGCTTCAGCAAGCTAGGCACTGTTGGGAGGAAAAGGAGGAGTGCTCTTTTGTACCATATCACATGTAACCCTCATCTGAAGTTCTTAAATACTGTTTTGCTACCAAAGTCCTTGAGAGTAAAACTGGGTAAAGGAGCAGCAGCATGAGACTTCTGCAATTACCATTCAGTAACTCCTCAACTGTGCCTTGATCCTGTTTGATATGACAACGTTCTGTTTCAGACCCAGCCTATACTTCTGATGAGACAAATCCCTAGCAGTGAGGTCAGAAAAAAATTAATCCCAGGCTACGATTGTCAAAGATCAGCTTCTGGGATATACAGATGCAGCTCACAGGTTTCAGGTGTTCCAATCTAGTGACACATGAGCACATCTGGATATGGGGAGAACAGCTTTCCACTTACTGCGTGAAATCTGTCTGGCTGGTTACTTGAACAGAAAAAAAGTGTGAAGTTGGTAAAACAATAAAAACCTTTAAAATCTGAGAAGTGTGTAGAGCTATAGAGGTGATCCTTTGCTTGCTGCCTTACCTTCACCATCCTTTTATATTCTCCATATGGCTCTTATTTTGGCCCTAAGTCCATTTCCTCTTCTGACTGTCACTGCAACAGTTGAACTACACTCAGGAGGTCATGGTCGACTGCCAGACTGGCTGGCAGTGATGCTTCTTGGAGAACTGTGTCTGGCACCTTCCTGCTTTGGAGGGACTAAGATGCTCTTCAAAATGCTGTACTACTGTGTTTTTGGAGAGGATGAATTCCCACAAGGCCTCCAAACAGTTCCACTTAATTATGCACCACAGGTCAACTTGATGACAAGCTTAATAAACTGGTCCAGGACCAGAAGTCCAGTGGTACTGAGTACATACAGAAGTTTATTTAAAATCCTGCATCTTCGTACAATGCAGATGACAAACATGGGCAGTTGCAAAGATTTGTCACACCATTGATCTCAGAGCTGTACTTGAGTCGGGTAGAGATATCACCTGGAGTGGCTTCACTTAGTGTTTCAACAGTAGTCTGTTCCTGATTCATCAGCTTAGAGAACTGGGTTTCATATTTGGAAGAGTCAAGGCTTGAACTGGGAGCACCCGCTTGACGTCAGCTCCAGGCACTGCTTGGACTTAATCAAACTCCTACCTGCTTTATGGGAGAAAAGTGCATCTTGCATTTTATTCCAGTCCTTTTAAAAGTAAAGAAGAAAAAAAGGGGTGCTTCAGACCATGGCACTATCCTTTTTCTTCTTTTAAAACCAAAGGGTTGGTTGAAGCACAGTGGAATCACTGCTTGTCTGGCAGGAACATATTCATCATTTTTGGGGCATCTGTGATAATCAGGCAGCAGAGGCCATTCACACATGGGAGTTTTCATACTCCCCAACACACAAGGAACAAGATCATTACAGCTGTCTTCTGCAAAGCCCTTTGCAAAAATTGTGGAAGGGAGGTAGATTAATATGAAGATATCCTTAAACAACCTTCTGATATGGCTAGTGGGAGGCAGCCTGGTTTATGTACCTCACAAAGACACACTGTTAAAAAAGGTGAGTGAAATCCATTTAAGCAGGTAGCTGGAATGAACTAGGTTTAAAATACCTGATATTGTTCATTCTACTAATTTTATATGCAAAGTAAAATGATTTTAAATTAGTTTCTTATGAAAGAATGAAGTAATTATAAATGAAACTTAGAACCAAAAGGTAAATTATAATAATCTACTGAATGAAGACACCTGCTCAGTACAGTTTATTAATCAAGCAGCTGGAGAAAAAACATCTACCTCGGGTCTGTGAAAGTAAAGTGGTCTTCACCAGAATATTTAAGTTCCTGAAGTAGTTTCTGTTGAGAAAGGAAACAAGACAGAAGAGACACAAATAAAACCTGCTTTCTCTCTACACATCTTCCCTTTTTCTGAAGAGGATAGCAAGTTACTCAGATTTCCCTAAAAGCGACATTGGTCATTAACATCCCTAGAAACTTTTAATTGAAAATGAAAGCACCTTTTTTTGTATGACTTTTCTCAGAAACACACCTGACCATCTTGGACAGAGAAAACACTTTCATTACCATAAGATAGAAACTGCACTCTAATATCCTTCCGAGTCTCTGGAAAGAAAAACTGACCTGTCATAACTTTAGATATCCATGCAATAGACACCAGCATCTGACCTAGCTGAGAGATCCTTTGGTAAGGAGGAAAATCGATACTTTTAGAGCACTTTAGAAGCTCTTATTTCTTTCCATTGACTATAAAGAAGATCTAGATGTTAAACTCAGATATATATGTCCACCTTGTAGATGTGTACAGCTAGTCACTGAAATCCACACTAGGGGAATTGTGGCATGAATCCCTCAGTGAAGGTGAAAAAAAAAAATTGTTACTGTTTTACACCCTTATGAGCTCAGAATTGGATAAACAACAGTTATTAGGCCTCTCCTTCAGTCATTCCTTTCTTTGTGCTTCAAGGCCTGTATTTGGGAACATGAGCACAGGTGTTTGGCTGTCATACTTCGAGTGATCCACCAATTTCAAAGGTAAAAGTGCATATGTGCATGTGTTTTAGCATGATTAAGGCCTATACTGCAAGTTATTTCAATATTCCCATGACAGTTTAATTACAGAAAATGCTGAATTTTTGAAATCTGCAATTTCTGTTGAAAGGCTGAAATAAAGGTTGAGAAACAAGAAAGAATTTGCATACTTTAAAGGGCTTTTCTCCAGTCTCAAACTTCTCCCATGTAATTTCTATCATCTTTCTCAGTAAAGTTAATCTAAATAGCTGTAAAATGAGACTAAACCTCTCACATGGACACTGTTATTCCAAAAGAAAGAAGGCTAAATTCAATTTAAGTCACTTCTAAAGTCCAAAGGGAAGTAAATTATAGTGACTGAAAAGAAGTTTCATTTTGCATAATAGTTTCCACTGGCATGGGGGATTAATGTAACTTCAATAATCAATTTCAAAATCACTATGTTTAATTCAGATCATTTTCCCTCAGCATCCAAACATAAACAGGTTCTAAATGGGAGTTATTTGCTATAGTGCATAAGCCCTTAAGAATGGATTAAGAATACTCTTTAAAAAATAAAAACGATCAACTTCAGCTGCTGGAGAACCACAAGATTAAATGTAGCAGTTCTCAATCAGCCATTAATGATGGTCGGTATCATTAGGCATGTCATGCTTCACCAGCAGTCTGCTGACACAACGCACTGTCATGCATAACAGAGTGGTGTAAAACACCATTTTTAAAGCAGCACGATCACACTGAATAGGGGTGACCTGATTCTGCAGGGGTTGAAAAGGCCAGTTTGCTGAGCTCCACTCCAAACACATCCTATCTCATAGGTCACAGATTAGTCTTTGTTACAAGCTTAGGTTTTAGAACAGCTTTTACATTCCAAAAATGTTGCAGGCACGGGATTGAACAGTTAATTTGGCAGGATATAGTTCTTTTCACTAGTACTGTGACATAAGGGGGTGGAGGAGGAGGAGAGATGGGAGGGAAAAGTGGTTGTTTTGCATCCCTGCTCAGCTCTCTCTGTCTTTTTTAACACAGTCATCCATTCCAATCACTCATTGAATAAACTTGGCAGTCACAGGGGCCATATGTCGAAGCCTGGCTTTGACTCTAACTCTCCAACACCGGCATTTGGCTGTGCCATTGACTTATTCATGGGCAGTCCATTACTTATTTTAAAATGGTAAGGCTGTTGAGTTAAATTCATGTCTCTCTGCATTCAATTAAATTATTTGCAAAATAGCCATTTTCTAGCCATATAAATTTCCAATAAGTGGCCAAGAATATGTAATTCCACCTTTCTTTTTTAAAAAAAAAAAATACTAGGAGGGATCAAATATTATACGGTTAATTAACTACTTCCTTAGTAATCTAAAATCACTAATCCTGTTATTGAATCCAAATGCCTCAATCTGTAAGGAATTCAGAGAGTTCACCCTAGTTTGCTTTTGTGTTTTCAGATCTATTGTGGATGCCTGTAAATAGTAAAGAGATGTCACAGTAACTTGTACATTAATAGGGTCAGGCTAGAGATTACTATATATCAAAGCTAATTAGAAAAAAAAAATATTAGAGTGTATTAAAACATTTCTCTAAAGTGTTGCTCTATTTGACAGCTGCAGACATGTATCAAAGCCTGTCACCTTCTTTCCATCTTCTGGGAATCTCAGTTTTCTTATACAATTTCTTCAGCATGAACAGGGACAGCTGAGCTGGGCCCATAATATAAAGGTTTGAAGCTGGATTCCTTTTGTGAAAAGAGCAATCTGCTACCCAATCCACGTGAGAGGTATCTGTGGAGCTAAATATTGCTACCCAGTGTTGGAGGATGAATGTGGGAGATGTGTCATCATTTCAGCTCTTATAAAAGAAAAATTAAAGGTATTAGTTGGAGAAAAAAGTGCCATTGTTACCAAGAAGAATAAAGATTGCAAGGTAAAAAAGGCAATTGAAAGAAAATGTATTACGGTATTGTTTTAAAATATTCATTTCTATGAACTAAAAGCTACTGTTCTTTTTTTTTTTACTAAAGGTGCTTCACATTAATATTGGAAACCTTTATATGGAATCTACTACATTTTAATTATTTCTTGCCCTGCCTGGGATATTAATGTTGTGATTATCCTTGAAAGAGTATCACCATTGGTGGTTTATGCAAAACTCAACCAGTTGTATGACTCTTTCAGTTTGAATTAAAACAAGCAATGGAGGAAGTATGCTGCTATCATGTAAGTTGTAGATCATCATTATTTTCAGTATTTGGTGTGGTCTGTGTACTTAAAGCATTACCTTCGATCAGTGTTCTGGAACCCTTCCTTTCTTCGAGCAGCAAATCACTTAAGGGAGAAGAAACCTAGAGATTTGGCTCCACAGTCTTAGATTTAGGACTATAATAATCCCATAAAGTAATGTGTTTCATCTTCCGCACTTTGTTTAGATTCAGCATTTCAAGCCAATGCTTTTATAGTTTGTATTAATGGCTGAGATGGGCAGAAAGTGTGTTTAATAGATACCATTTTCTGATTGTGTTAAGCTCTATATGATCCATCTCCTGGCACTCTGTGCTGCTGGATTTAATCATAAACTATTTGTACTCACTGAAACTGAGTTACTGCAAATGCTCAATAGGCTCATTTATCTCAATGACTTAAGATATCCAGAGGTCAGAGGGTGTCGTGGTGAATCCCAAGGATCTTGTTTTTCTAATTACTAATTTGGCTATGGTTGTTTTAAATCTCCTCTAGAGTTGGCAGCTCCTTCTTAAACCTATTCCAGATCCTGTCAGAGCTTACTTTCCTGGTCAACAAGAGGCCATTCTGCTTTCCTGGACAATGAGGGGCCAGACTGTGATGCCTGATCTTACTGGCAGCTTTACTTCAGTCTATCCAAAATATCAGCTGCACTGCCTTAAACCCGCTTTACCAAATCTGAGCTCTGATCTAACTAACTTGTCAGGGAGCCTATGGCTATCACGCAATATTTTCCATTTGATCCCCAGAACTGGAACATTTTTATGAGAGGCAGAAGCTGTGCAAGCAGCAGCTGGTAAAAAGTGAAGCTTTCACATAGCGGAGCTGTTGACAGCATTAAGCAGACGTTTGTCATTTGTTAAAAAAAAAAAAAATTCTCTGTTCTCCTCCTGGCTGTGGTCAGTCCCACTGGAAGCTGCATAAAAGCTGTGGTAAAAGATGGCATCAGAGCAGTGATGCCAAGAGACAAAGTGAGGAAGTTTATGTTATTTTGTTTTTCTTACTGTCTCAGTGTAAATAAAAAAGAGAGATAATGAGATACACCACAGATAATCTCACTCTAGGTTTCCTCCACAGGAAATGCAGTAAACAAAGGATAATATGAGGCCACTTTTTTCACCAGTGATGACCCATCCCCTGGGAGATGTCACTTCCCCTCAGTCCTGTTTTTACTCCGCTCTATAGCTACTGAGGCATGCAGGTGTGAAATTGCTAATCACAAATCTGAGTCAAAAATCCAGCTTCCTGTGTGCTATCTAGAAGAATTAATCAGCTTAAAAAAGGAGTCACAGAAGCCAGCACTCTGTGTGAAGGACATCTAATCCAACCAGAAGGAAACGGAGAAGCAGAGTGCCTGAAATCTTGTCCTTCTCTTGTCTTTAAGGTACATACTCGCATTTTCAACTTACTCATTTGGTTGAGGATTGGTTTTATAGTCTAAAATCATTGTGAAAATTGTGCTTTCTCTTAAAATGACTGCTGAGACATATGTCGAGTCAGTCATACGACTGACTTGACATCAAAACAAAGCAGCATTTTTCATTTCTTGTACAGAAAGGAGTGAAATTGAAACTTGGTTCATCCAGGGAATGGCCTAGGTCCCTTGCGGCCTGGGGGGTTTCAAATTCAGCATCCCAGGAAAGAACCCAAATCCTGGAATATGATCACTTTCTGCACCACCTTCTGAAAGCAGGGAAATAACAATGGAATATGAGATTAATTCATCCAGCTATCTGCAGCCTCGGTCAGAGTGAAGACCCTCTGTTGTGAAATGGGATATCATGGAGTTCCCTCAAGGCAAAGAGCAACTTGGTCCAGGTCTCTGGTTCCATGGGTGGTTACCAGCATTTAGATTGTTGTGGCATTGTGTTGCACATCTATTTTCCACTTGAATGAGTTTTGGTTCTTCAGAATACTTACAGTAACATATGTTCAGGAATGTGTTTTCCAGTCAGAGTGAACAAGGGTGCTTCCCTGCAATCCTCACTTCAGTTTCTGGCTTCTGGAGATGCACAAGAGTTTCGACTCAGCCTTTCTTAATGTTTCTTGTGAGCTAACTCTAGACACTGTCCTGCTCAGTGTGAGATTCTGATTCCCCAGACACCACTGGGGGCGTGCATGGGATGTGCTACATGTGCCTTTTGGCTTCCATTCTGGGAACAAAACATCCACTCCATGATTCCTCTCCTACACCTTCTCTTTTCACTACAGAAAAAGTCAAATGCTGTCTTATATTACAAAAGCACTTCTTCATTTCCTGTACTGACAGGGAAGTTTGACGAGGCAATGTAGAAAAAATTACCTGAAGACACAGTACAAAAAAGATAGGACACGAAGAAAATATGTAAAGAGAACACATGGTAGGTTGCTATTTTAAGCACTATTATCATTACTCAGTATGGTGTTGGTGAAACACTGAAGAGGCCACCACAATTATCTGGAGTTAAAATTACAGGATCTTTCATGAAAACCCATACATGGATGTACACTGGTATGTAAACTCAGGAAAATATCTGCTGATGGCTTCTGAAGAGAAGTTTCAGATGTCTTTGAAAGCACCTGGATGTGTGCTCGCTGTGCTCCATTCAAACAAGTATATGAAGTCATCTAAAACATTCTGCTTTTCTGCTTGATAATCATTACAGAGTTTTTTACAATATGATTTCCTTGACAGAACCATAAGTTGTCATCCTCCTCTGTCTACAACACTTACTTTACTGTGGGCAGGAACTAAAAGGAAAAACTTATCACCTCATCATTAGGCAGATTATTGCTATCCAGAGACCACAGCACAGGCACTGTGATCAGATCTAGAGAGTGTGCTCACACCACCTGGGAGTGTGTAGGTTGGCACCCTCTCCTCACCACAGAAAAGAAACATCAAATATCTTTTTCCATCTGTACTATAGGTGACACTACTTACCTCCTGCTGCCTGAGGTCACAGAGTATTTGCCATAACAAGCTGAATAATGGCTTCAGCACCAACTATTTAATGAAGGAACTTTTGAGTGGCTATCATCAAGACAGGCACCCTCAGTGTTGAGACTGAGAGCATCCCAAGTGCTGTCAGAATAGCTGTGCTTTGAATCACAGCTACTGGAGACTTATTTTTTGCACAGCAAGAGAAGAGCCTCTCGATCATTCTCCTCCAGCCTGACACCACTGTAGGCAGTAGGCACACCTACAGAGTGAGGAATGTTTTCAATACAGCATGTGGTTTACCTCATAAAGGCAAGCTGCAATACACTCTGAAAGGCAAGTGACCTGTCCTGGAATCCTTCCTCATTGTACTGGCTCTGGCTTAGCCCCACACAGCTCATGTCTCAACTAATGACCTCCACCAATCTGGCCCAACAGGGTGACCATGCCAGGCTTGTGGACCATGAGTACAGTTGACATATTCTGGCCCCCAAGAAAAAAGGCTAAGGAGGGAGAACACACACAGAAGTGGAACAACTTCCACAGTTTACTAGAACATATTTTAATTCTGTGAAGCTTTTTATTTATAAAGAAAAAGGCATTTAACAAATGAAAGCAATAAACAACAAAATGTTATGTTTGAGGCTTCAATCCAATCCCCTCTAAAACAGCCACCTAGAGCATCAGCTGATTCCTCTCCTCTCACAACTCATACCATGATTTTTACACTAGATGCTGACCAGTAGCTAATGGTGTGCCCCTGGACCTGGGCCAGAAGTTGAGGTTATTGCTGCTATATCCCCTTTGTGTACACTATGTGTTCTTTAGGGTTTACTGGACTTTAGCCTGGCTGCTTATTGCTTTTGGGTCCAGGAGTCAGGCAAGTCTGGAAGCAGAGGCCATTGATGGCTCTCCACCAGAACAGCTTTTAACAGTGTACAGTTAAGGGTACAACGTGTATGTGAAGAATGAAGAGGATGTGTGGTATAAGGGCTGGAACGGAATATGAGATTACAAGGATACCTTTGGAGATCTCTGTGCGGACATGGAGTGTTGGGTTGAAACCACATGCACACTTCAGATCTTCTCATACTAGTGAGCACTAAGTGCATCCCAGATGACAACTTCCAAACAGGCAACAGCTTGCAAGCAGATGAGGACTGGGAATGAAAACCAGTTGTGTCCCAATGGGACAACACATATACCTCCAGAGACTTGTACTTTAAATTTTAAGTGTTAAAAAGAAGAGATCATTTTAAGTAGTTTTCCGTTTAAGAGTCAGGGTGGTAGAATTAAAATTCTTGTCAAAAAACAAAGGAGTGACAAAAGTCTTCTGAGGCCATATGAACTTAAAACTCTTCAAAGAAGTTTAAATATGAATTAATACTCATCAATACACAAACTATTATTTAACCAGTTGTCAAACTGATTCCTAAAATATGTCTTTGAAGTCCAATCATGTATAAAACACATTGTGCATTTGTGCCTGTGTGTGTTTATATATATATGTACAAATACAATATTTAGAAATTTTATATATGTTCATGTAGCACATATGAATTAAGAATAATTTATTTTCTCATTCCATTTCCCATTATTTTATGTTCCAGATTATCATATTATTGTTTAAAAACATGTAAGGCCACCTTTTAGAAACAGAGCAACATATTTTTTCTTCATTTGAACGATGTACCAATCAAAAATCCAAAATGGAATTTTAATTTAATGTTTTTTCTATTACATGAGGTAAAACATACAGTTTTAGGAATGAAACACATCTTCTAACTTCCAATATTTTTGTATTACAGACATGTGGTGGGCAATCTGGTTCATCTGCAATATGAAAATTAAAAATATGAATGTGACTATCGGTAAAAATCAGTTAAAAAAATACAGTCATTCCTTTGCACATAGCTGAGGAGAATTCAGTTGATTCTAACATGAGTTCAGAATAAGGATCACTGGAGAAGAAAACCAAAATTGCATGTCAAACTACCTTTTCTCTTTTAAACTTGTACAGTAAAGAGAAGAGTATTGTTCTCATTTTGAGGCTCTACTTTTAGCACTTTACAATAAACATTTTAAAACATTTTGCACTTAATCTTTTTCTTATGAAAAGAAAAAAAAACCACAAAGGCTGTTGGTGGAATGAGTAACAATGGGATTCATTAACGTTCCTAAGAGTTTCTTGAAGAATCATGAGACATCCAATGGTTTCAATCTGTGTGCAGTACCTCTTTACATGATAATTTACTACAATTATGTCAACATGTCAATGAGAAACATGAGGCTATTGCAGAAGATGTGATGAAAGAATAATCCAAAAAGATTGAAATTATTCCAGGAAGAAAAGGCCCCCTGAGGAGCTTGCTAAAACCCTGAAAGAGCATGGTTTTCACTGAGGTTATGTTTTCCAAATGGCAGTACTGAAGGAAGCCTTCAGGTCTAATCAGTTTCACCATAAGACACTGAGACTCAAGCTGTACCAAAGCCTCTTTTTAAAGACTGTCAGCAGAGACACAGCACTCATTACTTTAATATAATGGCCTAAGGAATTTAATGCATTTACATATCAACTCAAGTTTACAGTCATACAAACACTATTGTCCTTTTTTTGCTTGGGTCTATGAGTTACTCAGCAACTCCTGGTTGTGCAGCTACTGGGGTTCTCAGGAAACAGTATTTTACTGTACCACACTACCGCTTTAACAACTTCCCTTCATTCAGGTCTAATCATAGTTCAGATCAATTTGGGAAACAGAAAGGGTCTTTACCTGAAAATGTAATCAAGAGCCACTTAAAACAGAGAGAGTCATGTAAATATGAAATAACAAGTAAGGGAGCAGGGATATTATCACAGTCCATAGCTATTAAAGAGGCATTGATGAACAAGACTAAGGCTGAATGAGGCTGATTATGTTTGCTACCTTGATGACTAAGATTAAAACAGAATAAAGTGAATGCAACCTCTTGGCTGATTCAGCAAAGTCTTCCTTCCTGTTGTTCTGCACATCACACTGGTGTCTTCCCCAGTCACAAATCCCTTTACTGGGATGTATGCATCTTAGTGTTCCTGTTCACATCTCCTGGGGATCCTTTACTTATCACAGAGACTTAGCACTCCAGTCAAATTGCTGAGACAAACCTTTGCTGGTATGTGCATGTGTAAGCAAGAAGTCAAACAGAATATGTTTTTATCTATTGTTTGATCAAATAATTCTTTCCAAGGATTACCGCATGAGTGAATCCTTATTCAGCTACAACCTTCAAAAACTAATTCCTAGACTGGACCCCTTGAGAAGAAGTACAGTAACCTTCCACACAACTGTCTAAAAACACAAAAAATCTAGGAGTACATGCCTAGCTTTTCAGCTGTAGGTGAGGAGGAAAGCTCAACCATTTCCATCCACAGATACTTCCCCATTTTTCCTACGTTTTTGCTAGCTCAACATCTTCTAAAGGAGTCATCCTACCAGTCCCCTTCTCTAGGTTCTGTCTTTTAGGATCATACTCCCCAGCAACCACCAAAAGGTCATCTAAACCAAATGGAAGCCTAAACTCATTTATCAACTTTGATATAAGTAAGCAAGAGCACCATGGGGATAACAGTGAAATAGCAATCCACTCCATGACAGAGCAAGTGATGGAGTCTTGGAGAGATTCTAGGAATCTCTTTCCAGCAACTGAAATACAAAATGCCCGAAACCCTCTTGCCAAGACACTTCATTTTTCAAAATTAGCTGCACTTTGACAGCTTTGATGAACCTGTAACTCAAAAGATCATTAACCTACTTTCTCTGCCTTTCTGCAGGAAAATAATAGAAAGATATCTTCCAATATCTTATACGTGTATGGCTTTTCAGTGGCTTAAAAGGATTTCCTCTACAGCACCTACTAAAATAAGATTTCACCCCTCAGCTGGGACTCTTCTTGTCAGATGAATGACATTTATTTTAGGGTTCAATATGTAGGCATCTCTGAAACCTATGAGTTTAGTGCCAACAATAGATTGACTTTTAATGAGAATAGCATTTACCAATGTCCCAGTAATTCACTTATCACATACTATCATTAATGTACCAGTAATTGTAAATTGCTACTGCCTACAGAAGCTCTGCTCACAGGGTTCTGTAAAGTCAGCATCTTTGCCTTTATGTAGACTGTAGCATCTTGTCTGCCTGTTGGATCTAATGTGTCATTTATTTTTACTGCCTCATTTCTACATTGTTCCCATTTCTTTCAGAGGCTATATTCTGCTTTCCAGGACCAAGCTATCCATCTTTATAAAGGGATAAGAATCCTTTTAAAGAGGATGAGTACCAAATGCTGTAATTTATAGAGGTTGAAAAACAGGCTGCCATGCTGTGTCCTGAAAAAGAAACAAAAGAACAAATTGAAGAGCTATAAAATTTCAAAAGGACTGTTCAGCTGATAAAATTTCTCTCTATATCAGGACCACTGAGATTATTAAAGGTAGATGCATATGGCTTCATTCCACCATGCAAAATCAAAAACTCCTTTTCTGAACTGTACAACATGCACGAGCTGCCAAAAATCTCAGGACAGTACTTACGTGTTATAATAATTAATCAAAAACAGAAACAGGAAAAATTATCACTACATAGCTCATGAGAAAAAATGTCCAAATACAATTTCTTTGTTTAAAGTATGTTGGGGAAAAGAAGAATTTAAAGTCCTCTGAACAGCCACAGATAAATGTGCTTGCCATGTCTTTGTCTTTCATCAGTCAGGAATGAGGCCAGATTTTGTTTAGAACTGATGCTCAAAGATAAAGCTCTGGAAAGAGGAGGAAAATACAGTATTCTGCAGTTTCCCCTAGTCATTCTATGTCCATCACTGATTTTTTTCAGAGATTCTTTGCAAAATTAACATTTTTAACTAATTAGCAACAAGAGTAATGCAGAGATGACCACTCACAAGATTAAAATTCTATAAATGTACCAGTGATAATTGCATAAAACTCAGCAAACAACCAATTACTACTATCCTTTCTCCTCAATGAGGACTAATGCAAAATTTAAATAATCAGTGTGTTTTCAAAACCATATTTTTTCATAGAAGAGTTGCACTCACAGCTGTTAAGCAAGCAGAAGGTAGAGTTACATTACCATTTATTTTAAAGCAGCCTTACTTGGCCTCAATCTAGGTTTGAAGGGCAAAAAATGGAGGGAAAAACACAACCATTACAGAGGAATTATAGTAATTTGCAAACAGAAAAGTGGGTCAAATCAGCTGCATAAATTATTCATAATGACTTGTTCATTCAGATTTATATTGGGTAGATTTGAAAACACATGAAACTAAGATCAGAATTGCTGTAGATGTAAAATTACTTTAGTGTATTACCAAGAACAGCTATAGTATTTTACTTTATGAAATATCGAGTTGACATTTATTTATTCATTAGAGTTACCTGCATTACAGAACAATCCATCCATCGAGGAAACTCTAAGCACAAAATGCCACAAAGAGAATGTGCATTGCATTAATGGCTAGCATTTAAGGAGACTGAACATGACAGAAATCTTGACTAAAAATATCCACTAGTACTAGAAAATCACACTCCAGGCTTGAGCCTCCTCGGTAATAGGGTGCAGGGCAGTTTGGCAGGCGCCGAAGCTGAATGCAAGATACATCTGTCTTTAGGACTGATTCATCCTTTCTGCTGGCGCAGTCTGTTTTTCCCAGCATACAAACATCAAATTCAGCCCCCCAGGGATGTTTACGCTGATATATAAAATGGACTCAGTCTCATCTTCGATAACTATCTGTTGCCCATTCACATCCACTCTAAACAGTACTAGCCGTAGGCGTGGTGAGCACAAGCCTGCTGGGGCTATAAGGCCCAGATATGTGCTCCTGCTTTATTTAGAGGTTTAGCTGTGGAAGAGGTAAGGAGGTCTCCACCAGCTCTGCCCTGCGTTTGCCTGTCCCCACCACATGTCAAGGAGTAGTCCCAGGACAAGCCTTTTGGGTACCTGATTACAGCACTCTCTGCAGTCCAATCACTTGGGCCACGGCTGAGCACAAGAGCCCAGCAGCAGCATCCTGCCATAGGAACTCATCCTCCAACAGTGTCTTTCTGAATCCCAGCAGGGAAGTATGGATTTGGATAGGATTTGCTTTTTCTGGGACACCTGCTTTATTTTTCCCAATTTATTTTTGGCAATTGCTTTGGTTTACCAGGTACATCGTAGGGAATTCTCCTTCTCTTGAGACAAATTTGTCCTTGACAGAACCTCAATGATTGGAACAGTTACATCAGGGATGAATCTGGCCAATTATCTTTTCAATTTGGGTAAACATCACTTAGCTCCTTGAGCATCATTTGCTCAGATAATCAATACACACAACAGACATATGGAAATGAAGGCAAATCCATTGCATAGCTCCACTGAGCGCGGCTGAGGATATATGCTATAACACTTGGGCAAGATTACAGAACTGTTACAACTTGACAATGTATAGTATGTCTCTCTCAGCAAAGGACCGTTTCTGGCTTTGATAATGTATGGCAAACAGAACACTTTCTCAATGCTCACAACTTCCATACTTGTTTTTTCAGTACAATTGGTACAAAAGATAAGTACTTTTGGTACTTAATAGTGTGCAGGATTACAGAGCATTAGAAAGATGACCTTTTTATTCTTCTCGGCAAGTTACATAAAGTGCTTGTAAAACATGCTGAGCATTGCTCTCTGGGCTGCTGAATGGCAGAGAAATTATAGCAGCTGAAAGGAAAAGGTACAGGTTAGATAACTATTTTAAGATAACTTTTTTTCAGCCTTTTCTAACAGCAGCTGGCTTTTATTTATTGTACATTTGGAAAAAGTGGTACATTGAATCTTCCTCACTTCATGCATATGTTGAGGGGAGAGAAAGATTCTGCTTGAGAAACATGCTCTATTTTGTAAATGTTAAAAACTTGCATAAGATTTTTTTTTTCATATTCTCACTCAGTACTACAGCTACTCTCCAGGCTGAACTCTTCTTTAGAAATGCTACCCACCATTATATCCCTTGGCCACACATGGCTCAGGTCAAAATAGTCATCTTCCCTGGCCTCCGATGATATCTAGACCTCTCCTAAAAGATGGCATCCTCATGCCCAGCTGTCCCAGGATCAGTGCCAAACATCTTCCTCTCTCCTCTCTCCCTCTTGCTGAAGTAACCAAGGCCATCTTTCTCCAAAAAATTCCACCCTGTTAGAGTTGACACCTCAGAAACACATGAGGGTAGATTCAAATTGTCCACTGATGTGTCTGGAAGGTCCAAACCCATAGAACACATAACTAGATCACCAGGGACAGGCAAACTCATGGCTAAAAGGTATTGAAATTAGCACAGAAAGCCCTGCCTACAATCCCTGTCAAAAAGGGATCTTGTCCTCTAGCAGCTTCTAGGACCCCCTCACGAGGGCCCTGGATGTAGTGGTCCTTGAGGTCCCTATCTGGGATGAGTGGCTATGTTATTTCTCCCCTATCACTTTAACTTGAGTTCAACCCATAGAAAAGCAGTTTCTTGGCTGACTGGATGACAGCATGTCCCAAGTTATCACCAAGAAAAAGGCACTAGTTGCTAACAACTCTTCTTTGCTTAGCCATATGCTTCACCCTTGAAACTTTGGCCCAGGGTGGAGGTACAAAAAAAGCAGAGAAGTCACAGGGCAGACTTACAAACAACTAAATGGTCTTTTACTCATGGGAACAGTCAGGGAAACAGTGTGTGGTTTGACGTGGATGTGGGTAGACATGCACTGAATAGTCACAACTAGGTTACCCTCTCAGCAGAAAGAAAATGGCTCTATCAGCATCTTAGCTTCCTCTGGTCCTCACCCTGCAAAATACTCCTGGCCTCTCACTTCTGCCTCCTAAAGCTGCCTTGCCAGCCCCCCAAGTGTTTGAGCTGAAGTCCAGCATTATGTCACCAAAGTGGATGCAATTGTTGCATTGAACCTGTGTTTCATCTCACCTAGAGTGTCCCCATCCTTGTGGATAAGGAATAGATGAGAGGGAAGGTAGCAATACTTGCTCCTTGGAATTTTCCCTCCCCATCACCTCCCTTCCTGCTTAAAATCTCTTATGAATTGTCCCAAGATAACTGCATTTCTCAAGGAATACAGTTCTTGAAAAAAAATAGCTCCCCTTGCTAGAGTCATCCTGGACTGAAATAATGAGCTACCTTCTTGTCAGAAAATGAAGATTCTCACACTCTGACCCTGGAGTGACCTTCAGGAATTCCCTCTACTCTGTGTTCCTCAATGCCTTTTCATAATTTGTTCTCCTTTATGAATTTCTCCTTGTAGAGAGCTGCTTCTCAAGCACCCCAGAGAAGCCAGTATACCAGCAATTTTGACAGAAAACGTGAAAGGGAGTGGGGATCAGTGACAGGGCTTATTGGAGTCAGGGGTGACCAATTGCTGTACCAAGGTAGTCTATGCTATAATCTGAGTACTGCATCAGTTTATGGAGTGCATCCTTTAGGCATATGTAAGAGGGAGAGTAGGTCATGGGACTGGTGATGGATGCAGCTTTCCACAATCACCCCTAATCCAGTGCTAGCACTATAATTGCACAGCATGTGATCCTGCATACTGTGGTTGAAATTCTTACTTATATTTGGAAAGTTTATTACAATTGTCAGCCCTCTCATGACCCAGTGTCCTAACTGCCATGGCTTTCAGAGTGTTTACTTCAGGGACCAACAGTCTAAATTTAGTGCATGGTTCACAGCCTTCCCTGTTACCACAAGAAAATGCTAGAATCCACAAATGGATACATATTCTTTGTTCAGCTGCTGCAAGTTTGCTGCAGTACACTTGCATCACCACAGTACAGAAGTAGCAGCCACAAGAACAGAGCAAGGGAGGATGCTGTCTGCACCAGCCCTATCCAGTCCAGGACCTTGTGAGGGAATGGCTTTTTATTCTGTCACAAAATAGAATGAGTAAGATGGGGAAAAAAAAAAAAAAAAAAATCCCTGTTGGCCTTTCAGAGGCATCACAAAATTGACTAAGGATGCTATTTTATTCTTGTCAAATTTAGTTGGCACCATAATTTTATTTGCATTTGATTCACAGACACAATAAAGGGGAAGATATAACACTAGAGAGAGGCAAGTGTTATGTGACAGGAGTATTAATCTCACAAAACAATCACCTGCATCAAGTGACTGGAGCAAGAAATAATAGCCTCTTAGTAGCACTTTGGTGTGTCACACATTTATTACAAATTACATCACATCATTCCATGAAGAGCTGTTGAAATATTTATTTGAACTAGAAATCTTTTTTTTTTATCAAGATAAATACAATTTAAGTTGCAGGGGGGTTGGACTAAATTACCTTTGAGGATCCCTTCCAACTCAATACATTCTATGATTCCATGATTCTATGTCAAAGGTTATTTCCTAATATTTCTCTTTCTGTATTGAATCAGGTATTCTTAAAACAGCAAATCTCTCTCAGACAGATACAGGATTTCATGTGTTAATAATTTTCATTACTACCACTGAGTATGCATTAATTATCTATGAACTGTATTTGAAACTCATATTGTTCTTATCCAAACTACAATCTGCTGGTCACAAAAATGTGTGTAAATGTGGTTTGATTTGATTTACCACCCAAGGAAGAACCCACAATTTCATTAAGAAATAACTGAGGAAGGAAAGCTTTCTTTATTAATAAAAAACAATTAACAAGTTGCCCAGCTGTGTTACAAAGCAGCCTGCTACTTCTAGGCTGGCACCCTGGCAGACTAATAATCCAGTGCTAGTTGGGATATACTAGGTGGGATGTTCATTTTTTGCTTCTTATTTATGCTGATCTCCATTTAGAAGCAGATTTATTTCAATTTTTTACTCAAAAATAAAATAAAAGCTTGATCTATTCTGAAGCATCAGTTGATTAAACCCTTGTAATATGAATGTTTCTGAGGATTCTGAGGAAGGTGTGCCAAGGAAGAGTGCCGACTTGGTGCTGCCGGTGGGGCTGACACAAAAATCATGCACCAGCAGCAGAACAGGGCTGTAATTCCTACTCCTCCATCCTTCCCTTTGAACAAACATAGGGAGAAAATAAAAGCATTTCTCGGAGCAAGGAACAGTAAGTGGAGCTCAGGGATATGATCCTGCAGCAGCTGTGGAGACAAACTGCTTGCAGGATCTTTAGGGAAGCATTAGGGCTTGCTAAGCATCTATGCCTCTTTCCTCACACCTTGATGGTGCACTGCCTACAAACAAGAAAATTATTAATGCTGAATGCTTCCCCACATGGTAAAACACTCTCTCAGTAGCTGCTTCTTGTATTTCTTGAGTGAGCATCTCACCTTAAAAAAAAAAAAAAAAAGAAAAAGCAAAACAGAAAAACAAGAAGTGAACAACACAGAAAATCCAAAGTCCCAGTTTATACACTTAGTCCTATTTATTAAGAGAGTCCCAGTTTATACACTTAGTCCTATTTATTTAGAGTCACCATGGCCCCCTAGCCATGTATGTAGCACAGCTGCTTCTTTTCATACCAAGAAAGCTCTTCCACTCAGGCTATTTGGATTTGAATCATCTGCTACTAAGAGGCAATCAAATTCCCTAGTATCCTATCAGCAAGCACAGTGTCCAAATTGGTTTGGTAGCCTCTGCCTAACCCTAGCTATTCGCTCCAGTCTGCATCCTCAGAGCATGCCCAAAAGACACCAGCAAAACCTGGGTCACCCCAAAATGCCACAACTTAGCTTGAAACTACTGTGTTACTCAACTCTTAGCTGCTTGACTCTAGCTTTCAACTCTAGGTGATTAAATAAGCCTTTCATTCATCTTTGGGAAATTAAAGTATGAATCCTTAGATTCCTTGAAGTTCTTCAGTGGTTTATGGAACAGATGATTTCTAGTGGTAGGGTGAGAAATACGGCCTTTCCTTACTTACCTCCTACCTATAGAGATATCTCTATCCTCTGATTCTGAATCCCAACAAACAAGATCACACAGCAACTCGGGAAAAGAGGTGCTACAGGTCAGGATGTCCCCTTGCAGTGGTGCAGACATAGTATAACTTACTTTTAAGTCAATTAACTCGAACTTTGTGTAAGAGAGTAAAAAGAAACCATTATGTCAACACTGGTGTAATTTTCCACTTCTGACTCGTAGATTATTAGCTGTACTTCATCAGACAGCACCCGTTCTTTCATGTGAGGCATTCTTTCAATTGGCAAATGAACCATCCTGGGGCAAACAAATAAAATTACTGCTTGCTCAGTGAAATCATATTTGCCAAGCCACACAACTGAGTAAACATCCTGAAGGAAAAGCATTTGTCATAACCAAATGTATAACAATGTAAATATTATCTAAAGAATGTAAATATCCCTTCAAGGTGCCCCATAAATAAAATGATATTAGTTTAGTTTATTTGTTCAGGTACTACATGTATAGTATGGTAGTCATCAATCTGTACAGGTAAAATTCAAGCAAAAAGCAATGTAATCAATCAAATCTGAAGCTTTCCTGCAAACAGAGGGAAAATTGCCTTTTCGATGATTTACAGTACAGCATGACTGCATGACCATTGACTTTTAATCAGCTGAGACACAGGCAAAGCCCACCAGTCACAAAGAATTTCCCTGTTACTAATGGGAATTTTTTAAAAAAATTATTATTTTGCATATGTCTGACCATAGTGTTTCAGTGCATGTTTTCTTTTTGAGATATTTTTTGCTTTACAGTTTTATACAGTCTGCCCATGCAGCTGTGTAACTGCTCATCACTTGTGAATTATTTCCAAGGTCACTCTTATGTAGCAAAAATATTTCATTCATTGTCTTTTTCTTATAGAATAAAGCATGTTATACCACAGCTGGTGAAATATATAGATTAAAATGGAAACTCTAAAGGGCTGTCTCTGACCTTCACAGATTTAGGTCAAACCTAGTTATTAAAGTTAGCAACTTCATCTCCATGAAAAAAAATTTGGATCTGTCAAAGACTGAACTGAAGGCATCAAGGCTTCATATTTCGCATCCCTCATATAGCAAATTGGATTACAATCACTGAAATATACCTTCAAGTGGCAAACATGGTAGGGAAAAACTAATGTGATCTTGGCACAGTGAAGAAGCCCTTATGAGATAGTTCCATTAGAATACAGTTTCCTCAATGTAATTACTCAGGCACAACCTCTGCATATAATGAAAGACAGTACTTTTCCTATCTGTCCTTGTTACAGATGCCACAAAATATTACTGATCCTCCCAAATAGCCCTGCTGGGTGCATAACCAATTGGTTTGTACTGGAAGGCATGGTGACTTGCTTTTGGGGCTACAGCTGAGAAAGCCTAATTCCTCCTCCCACTCAAATAACAGGTATGAAGGAGGGACCCGGGACAATGCCCTCTCTGCTCGTTGAGGTCAGTTCCCATGTCCAGGGACAAAACTCCTTTGCTCCCCAAAAATTCCTGGCCTTTGTCATTACTCACTACACTGGCCAAATAGTACCACATGATGGTCCCTTTTGTCTTTATTCTGCTGTGCCAGGGCAATGGACAACGTGTCAGGCTGTGCCCAGCAAAGTCTCTCAGAAGGGCTGTTATGGCATGGGGATGTGAAACTCTCCTTCCTGCCAAACAGAGGAAGACTTATCCCATACTGAGAGCAGCAAGAGTCTTACCTGGTGGCTCTGCGCACACCATGCCATCTCCTTGTACCCAGGGCTATGCTAAAAGAGACCCAGTCTCATTTAGGGGAATTTGTTGTTAGAACCACAGCCAAGCCTTGGGTGGTCTGTAAATCTCACCTGCCTGAAATACAGTAGGTGCAGCAGTGCAGCTCAGGATGTATCCCCTAGCCTGTACCCCATGTCCTTCTTCTCTGTGACAGCTCGGTGGGCTCAGTACAGGGAAGGGGGATGCAGTCTCCCTGTGTTCTCATGGTGATGGGATGCTGGGAGCAGCTCACCTTCAGCCTGGAAGTGCTTACTATGAGCTGCCAGTGACTCCTCCCAGGGCTAGCTGATAGTGGAGGTATAGCACAT
Organism: Antrostomus carolinensis; assembly: GCF_000700745.2. Lineage (NCBI taxonomy): Eukaryota > Metazoa > Chordata > Aves > Caprimulgiformes > Caprimulgidae > Antrostomus > Antrostomus carolinensis. The sequence goes on from NW_010293266.1 coordinate 26,060, forward strand.
ACCTGAAATGCTGTATTTTCTGCCCACTCTGCTCAATCATTAGGTAAAGACTGTCTTTTACAGCATGGCTATACGTTGCCTAAATTGATGGAGTCTTGGTCTCAGCTGGGGGCTCCAAACTCAGCTGCAGTTCAAACATAATAAATGACTAAACAACAGGCTTTGCGGGCTTCTGACAGCTGCTTCTTTGGAAAACAAGCCTGGGAAATGCCTATGCAACTTAGAGAGTGACTGGGAAGTTGCATTTCTCTTAGTAAGCAGAAGAAAAACAAACCTTGTTACAGTATTTCATGGTCTCTGGAAAGTGTAAAGAGCTAGCACACAGGATAGCATAATAACAAGCCAGTAAAATTAAAGCACAGAACCCAGCTGGAAAAAGCAGGCATTTGTTCACATTCTGGAGGCACTTTCTATAGTGCAAGAAAGATGACAGTTTTATGGTCTTTAAATAATATGTTAACTAATGTACTTTATATTTCAAGTAAGTTTAATAGTAAAAGAGGAGAATCACGAGTCTCTACCAATTTTTGTAGCTGAAGGGCATCAATCATATACAATTTTGAAATGTTTTGAGTGTTGGGTTTTTTTTCAAATGAATTGGAGGTTAAACCACTGCAATAAGAAGGTGGCCTCTTTTCACTGAGGCACTATTATAATTTTGTTACATAGCAATGTAAGTTACAAAATGAAATGTTAAAATTACACAGACCAGTAGATAAAGCATTTACTGAAAGTCTATCTGGTAGAGGACACGGTTTGTTTAAAACACTGCCTGAATAGATTTAACAAACACAAAATTATGTATCTTCAGCCCACCTTCAATGCTCTACTTCAGTTTAATTAATTTTCTTCACCTTCCTTATGTAAAACTTAGTGTCCATGAAAATACAGCCTTAGAGAATGAAATTGTCTACCTGCTGAGGTACAGCAGATTGAAGAGATCAAGTCTTCGTCTTATCTCTATTGCCCTACCACTGTGATTCAGAAAATGGCAGAGTCTCATTCACAGTACTTTAGTTGGGATGTGTGTGTCCCAAGAATAAACAGCATAGCATAGATAGCATGGCACAGCACAGCACAGATAGCATAACATAGCAAAGAACAGGACAGGTCAGGAAGTGGAAGGCAAAGGTGACAGTCATTTTCTGCCACACGATAAACCAGGGCAACCACAGACCTGTCCTTTCTATAAATACCAGCTACCACTTTTACAAGAACAGTTGATACCAGCCCAGTTATCAACTCAATACTGAGTTATTCTCTTAAAACTTAAGACATTAAGTCTTGGGTTAAGTTCCCTTCCAGCTTCAGCCCTGGTACCAATATGTTTCCCTGGGCTGATGTCTAGGTGGACACCCCCCTAGCAGGACAAGCCCACACCCACAAATGATTTAAAAAAAAACCAAAAAAAAAACCTTTCTGCACTTGAATAATTAGAATAACCTGGTGTTTGACAGGCACAAGCAGCAATGCCTGATGAAGCAACTGTATACCTGCTGTATGTCAACTGCTGATTTCCCTTGTATTTCCTCTGTCCTGGCATAGTAGTGCCAGGCTCAACACTGCACAAGTCTTTCTGTGGAAGTTTTGGGACAGAATGAGACCTATGCTACTTGGAGCCACCTTAAGCCTTCTCTGGACAGCTGGCATCCTTACAAGAGGTAGATCAAGCCAGGTTCACCACCACTGGTAACAATACTTCATTTAGCAGTACTCCTACCACTTTTACAATAGATACTACGTGATCTACTCTCTCTCTGCCCCAAACTCTCAAGTTTTACAAATAAGCCTTGCCCTTATGCAGCAGATGGGAAAATAACAGCAGCTCTCTGAAAGAAGAGGCCCAGATCACAGCCAGAGTGACTTCATGTTTTTATGAAGATCTTCATTGGAAAAATGCACAGCATTTAACTTACTTATCTTTAAAGTCTGCCAACCACTTCACTGCCACATGCTGCTGGATTTATCAGGGCCATGGCAGGATGCAATTGAGATGCACTGCCCCCACACATGTAAACAGCCTGACTTTCAGGGGAAGAAGAAGAAATAGGTAAGGGAGAACGCTTGATCTTCCAAGAGTTCAAATCCAGATCTGCAAAAGAAAGAAGTCTAGGAACATGTTGTAGATAACAAGCAGAAGGTCTGACAGGTATACAGATTCTGAGATGGCAAACATAGGCAGTACAAACCTTATAGAGGAAAATATCTATTAATTTAGGAAATTGCATCAGCTCACATGAAAGGTCCATGGAAAACTTATGGTCTTAAAATTTTTCCCAGCCAAAGAATACCTTTGGCTGCCCACAGAGTCATAGTTTGCTCAGCCTAGGCACACTTTTCTTTCGTTCCCTCCCTCAGCCCGCAGTATATTATTTTTCTTATTTTCTTTACAGCTGTTATGTAGAGCAGTATCAACCCCTGGTTTAAGTAAGCCCCTGTATGACACTTCTGTGAAGAATTATCCTGCATGCTTGCCCTGCTTTTACACTCCCTGCTGGACAGATGCTGTTAGCTACTTCTGGACACAAGATGCTGGGCTACACAAACCTTTCACAAGATGTCCTGACCTCAGGATGAATTTCAGCTCATTGCAGTGCTCATTTCCATGATGCCACTCGGTCTCCATGTTAGTAATTCTCCTCTAAATCTCTCTTTGCAGATGTACAGCATCAGCTACTCAAGTGACATCCACTGACATGTGACTGACACTGCTGCCAGGGCCAGCCCATGCCCCTGGGAGCTGCTTTCAGCACAGGCTCAGTCCTAGGACCCAGCCAGAGCTGCAACCCCTGCCACCTCGCAGCCTCGCCTGTGCCAGCCAAGAAGTCAGGATGAGGGCCTTTCCTTAATCCTGTTCAGACCTTTGCTTATGCATGATCAAAAGTAGATACTTCATTGTTATTTATTGCCCTCTTTCCTCCTTCCATATCAAGATAAAAAGCGATGACAGTGTCAGTGTAAACTACTGTCTCACATCACTTTGGTACACCTGTAGGTTTGAATCTCTAGCAAAGGAGGAGAATTTAGTATCTTCCAGGAATTTCGCTGCCATGATGTACAGTCAACAGTCATGTAAAAAGCTCAAGTGTTCCTCTCTCACACATACTTAGGAAGGAGTTTCTCAGTGGACAGGAGAACATTTTCCTCTAAATCTCTGTCTTCATAAACATTTTCCTCCCACTGTTGATAGTTGTTTGCAAAATATTGTTTTCCATGTTTCTATTAGCAATAAATGTCTAGCAAATGTATAAATTTACACCATATAAGAATTTGTCATTCTTTCTGTTTCTTTCTTAAGAATATAAAACAAATCCAGTTTCAAATGTTCAGAAATTGCAGGAACATAAATACACTGGACAGGTTTGTCTCACAGATAAGGTCTCATGCATACTGGGTGAGGTTCTGGTTCAAGGTGCAACATATTAGCAGTATTAAACTGTCTGCCTTAAACACTTTTTTCTTTTTATAATATGTTTTATACACCATTAGGGATTCAGCTTACATTTTCTGTAACTGTTAATTAAAAAGAAGCCACATATGTGTTTTCAGATATGAATTGCTCCGAGACAGGAATGCTGAAATCTAATATGCATGGTATGCAAATCAAAACATGCTCAGTGAAAAATTAGTCCTTTTCAAAAAGTCTGAGACTTAGATCTAAATTTAACTTTATTGTTTTTCATATTCTGCAATTCCATTCTGGTAATTTTTTAGGCCTGTACTTAGTAACACAACTGTGCAATGGCATGCAAATTTTGTCCATGCACTTTCTGTAAATTTATCATCTGCAGTAGTTATCACCTAGAAAGAGAAGGGACCTGTATTCCTTCAGTCTACTTAGTGCTTGTTGGCTCCATAGCCCCTGCCGCAATTTTTTGAAGCTTTGCTTGTCTGGAGATGTGTACAAGCCACTGGGCAACAGGTTGCCTAATGTACGACTGATACTGTTTGTTTCCAGGGTCAGATAAAGCCATTTTCTGTAAATAGCAGAAACAGATACACATGTCCAATTTGCAGCTAGGCTGGATTTTTTTTTTTGAGTGGTATGACTTAAGCCACAGCTCAGTCCTCATTATTTTCAACTCATTTGGTAACCTGCAGCTGGCAGTGAGATCTGCATCACCGGTGAAACCCAGACAAGCCCATTTCTGAACAGGGTATGTGTACCAAACACATCTTGATGCTCCTTTGAGAAGCAAGTGGGAAAACACCAATTTAAAAAACTGGAGGGAACTTTCTATTGACATTAAACTGCGAAGGATTTGAGAAGACATATTTTTCCTTGGGTTCCTGGGCAGTCTTGTCCCACAGAGCTCTCCTGGAAGGACTTGCTCAAATTACAATCCTGTCTCCTCTGGACTAGACTGGAGTAGCATAAAATGCCATGAGAACAAAAACATTAAAAAAAAAAAAAAATAGAAGGTTAAAGGAAAAGGGTGTATATGGTAGACAGAAAAAAAATGCAAATTTATTTACAGTGGACATGCTACACAAAGTACAGCTGTATTATCAGTACACAGAGAATACTATTTCCCTAAAAGAGGTGAGAAAACCCTTAAAGACCAAACAGCAGCAAACTGGAAACTTGCAAGACTTGCCTGTAAAACAGGAGCCAAACATCTCACAAATAGAGTCCTATATCGTTACAGTGGAGTTCAAAACCAGAAGGGTTTCCATTTACTTTGGTGGGTTTTGCCTCAAACCTTGTTATTGTGAGTCAGTTCATTCTTGGAAATTACAAGACTTCTATTGTTCAGAAACAACTGAAGAAACTCTGTTGTATGCCCCACTGAGGCAATCATCAGGAAAAAAATGTGCCGTCCTTTCCTTCCCTCCAGCAATCCCTGGAGAAAGAAATGGCTGTTTCCAACCACCAGTCCCAACATATTTACAATTTATTTTTCTTATATTTACACATGAATTAGACCTTTTTGTCAATACTTCGTATTTTTAGTTTACTTGATGTTATTACTGTACCTATTTATGTCCTAAAGAATCCCTAATTAATCAAATTATCCATCTAATCTGATTACTTGTGGTAACTGACCCTAGAGGTTGATTAATACCTTCTCAAATTATTCAGGAAGGCTCTTGAAAGATCCTACAAAATTTACCCTTTTTGCAACCACAAAGTGCCTTATGAGGCCCACAGCTGCCTCAGGGTTGAATATAATCAATAATCCATAAAGATAATTGTTCCCACATGATTGGTGAACAACCTCAAGCTGAGTGCATAAGAACTAACATAGTAATTGATGTTTTTGTTGGGTTTCTACACTTAATGCAATTTGCCTTGAACAAGCCAACTCATCCCTTCTGTTGGACAGTAAATATAGATTTAAGCTTTTCTCCAGGGTATTTCACATAAAGGGAAAACATACTTTATGCTTTGTTGTTAGTTAAAAGCCTGAATGTAGCAAAATTTATATTTTAATTGCCCAAGATATTGTAACTAATAACACCAATACTTTACAGGCATATAGTAACTTCCATCTCATATGTTCTTCCAAGTCATTAACTTTCCAGCATTGCTTTGAGGGAATTAATTATATTTATCCTAATTTTACAGATGAGGAAATCATTACAGACAATGTCATATGTTCAAAAGCATTGAGTCAGGATTAAAAATCAGGCAATTGTCTTAGAAATCCTAAGACACTCATTTTTAAAATGTCGATTTTTTTTTCTTTTTTTGGTAAGCTTTGTGTGTTTTCAGCTTCTAGTGGGCTCAGAATTCTTAACATCAGGACTTTCTCCAGAACTCTGAGGTAACAACTCAACTCCAAGGGAACTTGAACATCTTTTTGATATCACAAAATTTGAAACTGTAGGGGAAAGAGAAAATATAACAGGGCTCACTGTGAAACAATGAGAAGAAAGTCAAAGTTTGGTGGATTAAACTAGAACTCAGATCTCTCAGCAATTGTGTCTTTTTTAATTCTCAACTTCACCAAACTTATGCCACAGGAGTATGGCTTATCCTCTGTTTTGGTCCCTTGGCCTTTCCCTTGCTGTAGAGGAATTTCAGCAACAATATTTCTGGGTTTATCTTTGCAAGAGTAGCATGCATGGACCACAAGCAGCACCACCACTGAGTTACTCAAACCCATGTCCTCTCCATGTTCGTGCACTGGCCAGCTCCAGACCTCATGTAGGCTTCATGATGTTTAAACTCCTTATCCCCAGGGCTACCCCTGGCAGGCTGCACCACAAGCACTGCCAGCAAGGACACCATTGCAGGATTTCTTGGCTTGACAAGCTACCAAGCACCACTGAGAGGTGGACACATTTGCAAGGGAAATAATCACAAATATTTAGAACAAGGAATATATGGCCATTGAAGCTCTCATTAATCTTATTAGACTGCAATACTTCCAAGTACCATAGCTAAAATGGTACTTCCTTATATCACTGCACTACATGTAGATAATTCCTGGAGCTATTTTCCTTCAGAGAGATCCTCAGAGACTCAGAGAGATGGAGAGGGACAGTGAAACTAAGCTATAGATGTTTTCTCTTTCTGGAAGGAATGAAGATCATAGGCAAGCACAGAAAAAGCTATTAACCCAAGATTCAATTATTACCAGTAAATAGGAAGTGTTACCAAACTATTATAAATGTACCAAAACCTCTAATAGCATATATATATGTTTAAAATCTAAAAAGTATAACATAATCTCACAAGAAGCCAGCAAATTACTGAAGCGTGGTTGTGTTTTTTGGAAGAATACAAGTCTGATGTTTTTTTGTGTTCCTCTAGCATCTTTCTCATCCTACACTTTTGTCTCTTCATTGGCTTTCTTAAGATCTGCAGACATTAACGTTTTGCCCAGACAATGTCTCATCATGTTTGGCAGAGGAGAAAAAGTTTTCTGCTTGACTTTGCAAATCTCAGGTGATATAACAGTCACAGAGCTTTTCAAGAATTATTTTTTTGCTTTTGCTTTTTGCCCCCCTCTTTACTCTTCCCCACAGATCGGTAAGACTTTCTCCTAGAAAGTACTTTGTTGTTGCACCTTCTTTCTGTAAAAACAGCAGCACCCAGGTGCTTCTCTTGTTACTCTAGGTCTCTGCAGGTCTCCACACTTGCTTATCAGAAGGAAGATTAAATATGTATGAACCAACTAGCCAGCAATAATACTTCATGACCAAACATGCTCTATATTAACCAGTGCTGAAGGTACCTGCCAGAGAAACAGCATTGTCATTCAGGCTCTTGAAATACTCAAGTGTCCTTGAAGGCCAAAGGAGAAGGATTACATCAGCCTCCATCAGGAACAGTAGAACTGTGCTCATTTTGAACTGCAAATCACTAATGTAACATGGGGAAAAAAAATCTATTTGTCTACTTATGCAGTTACAAATCAAACACCAGGAGAAGGCAGTAGCCCCTTTTGATAAGGTGGCACCTTGTTGTGGTCACACAGAGTTACCTATGACCGCAAACACTGAACTCACACAGTCTTTTGTTACCATCTCAACTTTCCCCTTTGTCACTAGCCTTTAAGCTGTCCTGAAGAAGTCTGTGTGTTTTTATTTATTCCATAGTATGCAGAGTGAACACTTGATGATGTAAACAAATAATCAACAGGAGATGTTTTGTTACTTTGTAGATGCCTTTTGTGGCAAGAAATAAAAAGAAATAATTGCTGAGATATTTTACCAGTGGTGGCAACAATTTTCCTAGGTTTGGGATCCTTGCTGCCACCTATCTTTATATTGCCTTCTAGATATGACAGAGATTTTAGCCTTTGTAATTATATGGGGAGGTGGGGTGGGTGGAAATCCACAGAAGCACATATAAGGTTTGAACTAATTAAAGCCAAAAACACGACTTACAATATTCCCCAGTGCTGTCACCTTTCCACTTTTTACCACATAAGCCCATTTAATTGCATGTCAAATAATAGGGAAGCCTCCTGACTATTGTATTCCAAATATCTACTGTAACCTTTCTGATAATTTAATCACAGATTCTTTTTTCACATACTAGTAGCTTTGACAACCTGAACCAGTGGAAATGTTTCTTACCCACCATAAAGAATTCCAGCCCTATCTTTAGGGAAAACCATAATAACACAAAGCTCATGGAGGTGAAAGGTAGAAATCCTTAGTAAACATGAGTAATTAAAAAAAAATAAAATAAAGATTTTGCTTGTTTGGGAAAATTAATGCTTCTAAAGTAGGTTGGGTACATTAAGGTGGCCTAGCAATTCTCTCTCATATTATGGACTCAAGTTTTCTTACTTCACAAACGTAGGTAGACTTACTGAAGTCCTTAGGTCTCCAATTTGTTATTGTGGAAGAAAAGTATTTAATTTTGTCAAATATTCCAGCATATAATGTTGAGCTATTTCCTTACCCCAAAGTAAAAGATATTTGAAGGAATATAGACATCACCGTCTTTGGAAATTCTATTCCTTGCTTCTGAACTTGCCATGTGCATTTTAGGCAAAAGAGACATGTCCAGGTTGATTGTTATTGCTGTACCTTAGCAGGACCAGAATAATATAAATTAAAGGTCTCTTTAATCCAGTGAAGAAAAGGAGAATGAAAAGCTTCTTAGAAGATGAAGGCAGGAAAATTCAAAGAGAATTATGGGTTGCCATTCCACTGCTTAAAAGTAGCTTGAAAAACAGGAGTCCTCACATCAGCCCTGTATTTGACAGTCCTCTGCAAATCACAAATCTTTCCTATCTGCCCTTGCACTCCAACAGATATAACTCTTTCTGTCCCACCCTGCCTCTCCTCACTTTTAAATAATTTATTTCTTCCCTTATCTTTTTTTCTCCCCTCTGTTTCTTTCTTCCAGTGTTCCCTTCAAAGATCTATATTACTCTACTTCCTGCATTGCTGTGCCAGCATACCCTCAGCATGGTACCACTTCTGCCAGGACATAGTCCTTTTTCCACTTCCTGGGTATACTTTAGTCGAGACTGGACACCTAAGACATGTTTTAAGTGATGGAGGTGTACTAAACAGTGGTAACAGGTTCTTTGTCATAAAGTGATGCCTTCATCTAATACAATCCTAGCCTCCACCTATTTTCACCTCAGGATATCCCTGGGCTGGATGTGGTAGGTATTTAGGAATAGTCAGTGTATTTCTCTTCCATGGACTGGTCTAGCCCCCACTTTAAGCCTGTGGCTTTGGCATCCACAACAGCCACAGGCACATTGTTCAAAGGCTGACGACCCACTAGGTAAAATATGTCCTTTTTTGTTTGTTTTTAACCTGCCTCATATAATCTCTGTTAAATGCCTCTATGACTTGTATTGGAAGAAACACTGAATGTATCAACCCCAATCCTCCTCTTCACACTACTCAAGATATTTAATGCCTCTGTCTTGTTCCCTGCTGTACAGGCTTCTTTCCCAGTACTTAAGAGTCCTGGTTTACTTATAGAAATTTTTCAATACCCATTACCATTTTTGTTTCCCTTCACAGAACCTTTTTTCAGCTCTAATATTTCTTTTGAAGATGAGGGGATCTGTGCTTTATGCAATACTTATGATGTGAGGAAATCATGAATTCATACAATGGCATTATGACATTTTTTGGTTTGTTCTCTATTTTCTTCTAATGATCCTTAGCATTTTCATCTGCTTCTTCGACTGTTGCTGAGCACTGAGACTGACATTTTCAGAGAAATATTTATTATAACCTCAAGATCTTGCTCTTGAGAGGTAATGGTCAACTAAAAGGATATAATTTCACATGCAGAGTTAAAGTTTTTTCCTCTGTGCATTGCTTTCACTTACCTACACTGAATTTCATCTGCCATTTTATTCTACAGTCACTCAGTCTCATAAGATCTTTCTGCCAGTCTTCACATTCAGCCTTTGCCCTTGTCCTGCTATGAATAATTTTGTAACATCAGCAACCTGTGTCATGCCATTGTTCATCCTTTCCTCCAGATTATTTATGAATATGTTGAACAGTCCACATGCCTGCTCAGACCTCGACAGGAATCCACCAGTGGCCTCCCTCCACTGCCCTGATTCTCTCCAAACATTTACTCAAACTTTTAGTTTCAAAAAATTAATCAGCAATATAAGGACTGTATTTTTTATTCCATGACTGTTTCCTTTTTTTTTTTTTTCTTTTTTTGTGAGAGAATCTGTTGAACAGCTTTCAGGACTCTAAGAGGGGTCTGTCAACCAGGCCATCACATCCACATTCCCATTTTCTCCTCTAAGGAACTTCAGCAGGTATCTATAAGGCAAAACCTCTCCTTACTGAGGCCACATCGATGCTTGCGAAGGAGGCAGGACTTATCCAAAATGTCCACTAATTCTGATCTTTATGTAATTTGCATCAGTTTCCCCTGGGTGGAGGTTAGGCATCAGCCCCATTGCTTCCTGGTACACTTTTTAAAAACTAGGGGTCAGTGAGATCCTGGTGGTTAAGTTAGGTATAACTTAGTGATCCCCCATTTCTCCATCCTAATGTTTTATGAATCTGTGCATTAAATGCCAGATTTTGACAAAAGGAAAGCCCATGCAACCACATTCTCTGTTCTTTTCTATTATATAAAAATCATGTGTATATTACTAATCCTTAGAACATTGCTTTTGGACTATGGTTTGGAAGTACATATACACCTTAAATATCCTTACTGCTGAATCCAAGAATAATTTTCTTTTTTTTTTTTTTTTTTACATCCCTGTTAGCCAAGCTCAAAGCATTCATCTATTAAAAAAAAAAAAAAAAAAAAACAATTTCACTGTGCAATTTGGATTATTTTAAACAAAACTTCTCATTATTCTGCATATAAGTGCTCTATCACATGCTCATTATTTACTAGCAGATGTGACCAAAAAATCCTTGAGCAGGTAGCAGTAGCTAAGGGAAAAGTACCAAGCAGCTGTGTTCTGAAATTGGTCTTAATTTAAGTAATCAAGGCATTTACTGTTATAGCATGCACCTGTGTCTCTATAGTTCTGTTCACCTATGCATATTTTATTCTTAAAGACAAAACTGCTAGTTAGTAGGAAACATGCATAACAGATGCATGGACTACAGCTCACTAGGAGCAGTGGCTAAGACCAACACCAGAGAAGGGGAAAATTAGATAATGTAGTGTAAGTGATTGAGCACTAGGACTTAATATTCATACACAATTCTGTCAACTAGACTTTTTAAAAATCCTTCCTTAAAACAAAAGGATCATCAGAATCTCAGAGAAATGTAAGACTTCTAGGAGAAAAAAAAAAAATCAATTTGGGATCCCCAAAAAGCTCTGAAATACTCAAAATATATTTCAATTGTGCTGTTCAGATTTTTTTTTAATCTCAATATTTGAATAATAGTAAAATAAGCATATATAGAATTATATATAGATATACACAACATAATATAAACATATTATTACCATAAAAAATAAATGACAAAAAAAAATCTTGGACCTAAAATGTTAAACTTTTTCCCAGTAAAAGGCTTGCAAAAAATCAGCTCTCTCCTATAAAACATTCCTATATTAGCAGAATGGATTTTTTTTTTCTAGGAAGTCCATTCTATTAAAAAAAGCCCTGAGCACTGAAACAGACTGCCCAGAGAGGCTGGGGAATCTCCCTCCCTGGAGATATTAAAAAAAACATCTGGACAAAATCCTGGTTCATGTGCTCTAGGAGTCTCTGCTTGAGCAGGGTGGTTGGACTAGATGACCTTCAGAGGTCCCTTCCAACCTCAACCATTCTGTGATTTATTATCTGTTTGCTTATCTTGACTATACTTACCTCATTATCTGAGCACCTCACATTTATTTCCTATGTTCTTTTTTCTTACCTGTGACAAACACTTTTCTTTCTGGGCTTTAATTACCAGCATTTTCCATGGAGAAGGATATCTGTATGGGGAATACCTGATCTCCAAAAAAGGCAGAACATAAACTCACTGCAGGACTCTAGCTGCAGGGGGGGAAAAAAAAAAAAAAAAAAAAAAAGTCTAGAAAGACAAAGAGACAGGATTAATCTAATCCAAGTTAGTAATTTTGAGTCATTCTTTGGTGAAATGCAAAAGACATATTTAGGAGCCATCCCATATAACAATATCCATTGGAGCCTACGTATCTCCCCTGATTAGAGGAGGAGCCTACACATTTATCCCAGGTGGTGTGCTATGATGTTAAATACTGAAAAAGCTGTAAAGAGAAAAGACAAATTCCAGAGGTACTGGCAAGTACCAATAACCTCATTAATTTTCAGAAGAGCTGCAACTTAGAGCACAACTGAACATAGAGCCCAGTGCTTGTTCTACCATTTCAATAAAGTGCCTGTGTATCTATCGCTGGTGAAGAAGGACTCAGTATTGATGTTGCTCTTGAATTAGGAGGCAGTTAATCCATGGGAAGCACTGAATCAAATCTAAAATCACAAATTAACCTTAGGAAAGAAATTACTTCCGTTGAACAGAAGAGAAGCCCTCTGAAAAACAAGGAGGAAACTGAACTGTGAAACTCTAAATCTTCAACTAACACAGTGACCTTTGGGTTCTAATAATTTGAGGAGATTTTAATATGACATGGCATTTTTTAACCTTTGAAGTTTTATACTAATAAAATGATTGCAATATGTTAAAGATGCAGGATTTTACAGGTTAAATGACTTTGAAAATAACATATTCCAGATTTAGTGTTCTTTGAGCACCACAGTACAGAATACAGAATTACTTTATAACGGTTCAACCACATAAATTGTTATGTCTAGTTTATGTGATATAAGGCTCAAGTTTATTATTACTCTGGCATCCTTCACACTTTTATAGTCAAAAATTTATCAGTTGTCTTATTTTAAATTGTGTTCTTCAAGGCTATATTATTTTATTTGTTGGTACTTTTACATCTCAATGCACAGCCAGGAAGATCAGTGACTCAAGACTTGTAGCATGCGTGCAAACTTCAAAAGAGCAGACAAGGAACCCCTCTGGGCTTCCCTCTGTGACTAGTAAGTCACAGGAGCCATCCCAGAAGGTGACTGTT